>NC_056598.1:29358444-29568444 GCF_018340385.1 Cyprinus carpio
ATGAAGCGTCTTTGAATTGTTTATTGGGGCATTTGAGGTTCATCTGCAAATATTGATATGTGATTAGTAAGATTAATTGTTCAGCATATCATGTATTTAATTTGATTAAAAAATATTGACGACAGCCCTAATTGTTATTCAGTATCATATTTATTTACTTTAATTACAATTCCACTTAGCCTCTCCCTGGTAAGAATCTCAATAAATCTTTACAAATAATTTTTTACAATATATATATATATATTTTTAGAAATGTTTACATTTAAAAAAAAATATTTAAATGCGCTTGTTTTTGAGGTTTGTAACACTTCATAAAACATCATCTTAGTGACCATCAAAATCAGAATTTTTACGTTCATTCAGTGTAGCAAACCTTTACTGCTGTCCAATCAATGTGTCAGCTTCTGTGAAACCATAACATCTGTATGTTTGTATGAATTTTGGTCATTTTTCCAGTGATCTAGAACATACTGAACTTCTCTTTCTAGATTATCCCTGGAGGTTTCCTGGCTCCATGATGGATTCTGACGTCATTAAATGGCTTTACCTTCCTGATTTCCACACTCAGCCCAGCTCCATGTTCCTCGTCTGTGAGTGATACCTCAGAAATATTCAGCATTGATGCTTATACTGTATGTGTTGCCATTTAACATTCGAGTTTGTGCTGCTCAGCAGAGCACGTGAACATGAAACAGCAGTCAAACTAAATCAATCCTCTTAGACTTGGAGAGTCAGACTTTTGACCATCACCATAAGATCTGGTCCATTTCAGTCTAGTTTAGTCTGACCCACATGCAAACTGACCGGCCACATTTCTATTTATTAACGTGAGGTTTAGGGGGCGGGTAAATATGAAATTGATGACACCGCAGTAACAGACCGCCATGAATTACAGTGTTTGTTGGTGATTGACAACACCAAAGAAATGCAAAAATACCATCAGCCTCCTCCATACTGACCCTTGAATTGGTTTCTTCTCTGCTCTGCTCTTGTGTTTGTCTGATGTAGATGACTTCATGCTGCTGCTGTGTGCGTCGCTGCAGAGGCAGGTGTTTGAAGATGAAAACAAAGCTGCCGTTCGTCTGATGGCGGGAGATAACGTGGAGATCTGCCGAGACCTGGACGCGGCGTCCTTCAGCGTTCACAACCCCGTACCAGACTTTATTCACTGCAGGTACACACAACACGTCCTTAACTTACAGGCTCATGCTTCAACACTGATATCCATCAGAGAACTGCAGATGTTTAGCAGGTTAAAACGTGTGGAAAAACTAAAAGCGATTAATAATGTTTCAGTGGAGCAGTGGTAAAAGCTTGAAGCGCGTCTGAATTCAAAGCCAGTTAGATTATAATAATTTTATAATATAGTAATTTAATAACAGCAACAACAACAACAACTATTATTATTATTATTATTATGTAATTTTATAAAACGGATAGTTCCGGTCCTTGATTCTGATTGGTTGAGCCATGTTCGAAGCTGTTGTAAATTACACTACAAACATACACCTTTATTTACTTCTATGTGTTGCTCGGCAACCACATAGAACCACAACTGTTTCTGAGGAACTATCCGTTTTATAATACTGTTTTTATTTGTATCATTACACTTTATTTGCTCTGTTTTATTCTGTGGAACCTTACTATGTATATGGAATAACCGTTTCATAAAAGCAATTATTTTAAAAGTATAAAATGTAATAATAAAAATGGGATTAATAATAAAAAAATGTGTGATTAATTAGTTATTTTTTAACTGAGGATTCTGCTTCGCGTCGTGCCATACAACAACCCTTAGCTGTTATAAATTCACTGTAAACCATGGCTTCACGGGCTTATTGCTTTATTTTATTTTAGGTAGGCCTGGTGTATTTGTTTTTACCAAATAATCAAATGCAACTTAACAATGCATTATTTCTCTTTCAGACAAAAAAAAAAGAATAAAAAGGATAAATAAATAAATAAAAAAGTACACATGTACAGTAAATACAGTATGCAGATAGGTAAATTACTATTTTTCAGATGTTACTTTAGTGAAATAATCAAATGCAACTTGACATATGAAAATGTTCTCCTTTACACAGAATGAAAAATAAAAGGATAAATAAAATTAAATTAATAAAATCAATAAATAATAAAATTTCAGATCATTTAAATAGATTGATCAAATGCAACTTGGCAATTTTAACAATGATAAATAAATAAATAAAGTTTGTAAATACTTCTGATACTGTTTTATTTTAAATAATCAATTGGAACTTGGCAAATTAAAATGTTCTCTTTACGACAGAGAGAAAAATAAATCAAGTCTGAAAAGAAAAAAAAAAATATATATATATATGTATGTATGTATGTATGTATGTATGTATATATAATATATATATATATATATATATATATATATATATATATATATATATATATATATATATAGTGCTTTTAATCGATTAAAAAATAATTAATTAATCACACAATTTACAATTATCAATCCCACTTAACATTAAAGTTGTTAAATATACTTTTATATACTGCAATAATTCCACGTGCAATCTTCAAATGTATGTAGAAACAACATAAAGACAGTATATTTTTCATGTTTGTTTAATGGCATCTTTTTCCCCTTAACATTTAACCATTGACTACAGCCATTCAACATTACAGTAAAACTGAGAGCTATCACTTTAAACATTTATTAATATTTATATATTAGACTTTGAGTTTTTCCCCCCAGATATTTTTTCAGACATTTCTTATGAAATATTGTCACTGCATGTTGCTGTCAGTGTGAACGTCTGTGTTTTCTGACCGACTGACATTGAGGAGCAGTTTATTCAGGTCTTTGCATGTCAGTCACTCTACTGTACGTGATCCTCTTTCACCCTCACTTTCCAAGAATTTCCATGGATCACATTGCAGAAAGAAGGGAAAAATCCATAAAGCACCATCATATGCTCTCTTTCTCTCTCTGTCTGAGCTCTAACCCAATAAGTAGCTTTTAAGTATGGACTGATCTTTTTTCTACAAGGTGATTGATTTTAGGGGAGGAAGCTGCTGCTTGTTGTGGTCCATCAATGCAATACATCTCAGCTTTTCATCAGAGCTCTTAGCACAGGCCTGTGGCTAAACACAGCGTCCAGCGTCTGCAAACAGGCCGTGAAGCCAGGAGGATGTACTTTAACCTTTGGAGCGGCGGGTCTAAAGTGCATTTCAAAGCATGTGTGAGCTTTTAGCAGGCAAGAAAATGAGCACCGCGTCCATATGCATGTGAAGGAATTGCTCCGGGTATCGATCCACTCATTATAATTATGCCTGGCAGGATGTCTGATACTATATAGGAAATGAAGCATAACATTTAAATAAATTATGGCTGCCTCCCCGTTTGCATACTTCCACTGTGCACTAAAAAACAAGTGTGTCAAGTTAACCTATCACATTATTTTATTCATTATGTTTTAAATTATTTTATTTCTGTTCCATTTTCAACCATAATGTAGATAAATAGTTGGACAGCCACTGTAACACCTTAACTTATGAGTCTATTTATATTTATACAAAATTATTAATATAAAAAAGCTTTTATTTTATTGTTTTATTTTATTTTATATGTCATATAATCATCATATAATTTTTTTTTATTAACAGTGAATGAACAGTGTAATGTTTTACTGTTAAAATAAATCCAAATTGTTTATTATGTTAAAAAATTTTTAGTTCTATTTTATTTTCAACCATAATGCAGAGAATTACTTGTGCTGCTACAGTCAGCACATTGTCTTAGAATTATTCATTACATTTAAATACAATTTTATTTTATTGGCTCTTTATATTGTCACGTAATTATGCTATGAAATAATGTTTAAGTACCACTAAATGAACCGTGTAAATTTTTACTGTTAAAATACTTTTTTCTCTGCTAGTTTAATAATGCACCACAACATTTTGTTATGTTTTACATTATTGTTATTTTTATATTTTGGCTGTCCCAGTTAAATAGTAATGGATTAACGCTGTGGTTAATGCGGGTTCTGTTTGACCCTTTGAATCAGCCGTAGTTCAAGCCAGGGTTGCCAGACCTGCGGTTTTCATTATTTCTAATGCACCTCCCATCCAAAAATAGCAAAGAGCTGTGTGCGTTGTTACTTCTAATAAGAAACAAAATCTCAACTTTCAAATCCTGTACATTTTATTACAAAATTCAAACAATAAATGCCATTTTGGCACTCTTTACAGTGATGTGAGAGATCGCTGTTGCGCTTCAGTTAAAGCGGCACGGCACGCGAGACTTTTCCACTTTAATACAAGTTACTCTGCAAAATAAACATGAATGAACATCAGAAGGTATGGTGAAAGATAAGGTACAACTTACTGAAATGTATCACATCTCATGTATTCGATCAGTCAGCGTTTCAACCCAAAGAAAGACGTCAATAAAACAGCTTGGGAACAGCATGTTACTTAAAGTTGCTTTTACCCAAAGACTGTTTTACCTCAGGAAAGTTATCCAGTGTTCACAGTTCATTAATTAACTATATAAAAAAAAAAAACTTTTAAGTATATATCTGTCATGATGACCCGTTTTTATGAAAACTTCATTGTGCAATTGAGTTGTATACAAGAGTTTTTATTTGAGTGTGAGTATTATTTCAAAATAAACAGTATTTAATAAAATAGCTTTGTTGTTCATTTTAACCTCTAATATTATGTACAAAATGAGAGGGCTCCCTCTAGTTAACAGGGTGAGATTTTTTTCTTAAGAAAACTAAACTGTAGCTATCGTATCGGCAGATATCATTCTGAATAATCGGTTATCGGTATCGGCTGAGAAGTTTATTATTGGCACATCCCTAGTTTGGATGGATCATTTAAACAAACGTCAGTTAAACGTTACGCTCATGTTAATGTTATTTCCTTCTCTCAGGTCGTACCTAGACATGCTGAAGGTGATCATGTTCAGCTACCTGTTCTGGTTCGTCCTGACCATCATCTTCATCACGGGCACGACTCGGATCAGCATCTTCTGCATGGGTTATCTGGTGGCGTGTTTTTACTTCCTGCTCTTTGGTGGCGATCTCTTGCTCAAGCCAATCAAGAAGATCCTCCGTTACTGGGATTTCCTCATAGCTTACAATGTCTTCGTCATCACAATGAAGAACGTGTTTGCTGTGAGTATCTTATCCCTTAAAGAAATGCATTTACACTTTTCAGCCAATTCGGCCAAAATCATTACATTAATGTATGAAATGTATTTATTTATTTATAAAAAAGAATAAAATAAAAATTAAAAAAAAAAGAACATCTCAACATATTTTATAATTTTTTTTAAATTAATTTAGAATTATAATATTAATTTAATTTTATATTTTTTACTTTTACTGTACAGTCAATATAACAATTTATAAATTATAATAAAAAAAATAACCAATTACATAATAAATACCATAAATTACAAACACACACAAACACACACAAACACACAAAAAAATTATATATTACACACACACACACACACACACACACACACACACACACACACACACACACACACACACACACACACACACACACACACACACATATATATATATATATATATATATATATATATAAAGTGGAAATTCTTTTGTTAAAAGATGAATCATGCTTTAAAATTTAATATGCCATTTTTTTTTACTATATATATATATATATATATATATATATATATATATATATATATATATTTATATATATGATTTATTGTGTAACTATTAAAACTATTAAGATTAATTATGATTTATTAGTTTAGTCTGTTGGTCTGTTGAGGAGGCTAGTAAATGCATGAAAAGAAAAAAATGAATAAAGCAATAACTTAAAAGATGAGTAACATCATTAAGAATTGTATTTTTTTCTATATAATTCTTTTTTTTTTTCACAGATTTTGGCGTGTGGTTATATCAAGCATTTGGTGAACAATAGCTGCTGGTTGGTTCAGCTGCTCAGTCTTGCCTGCACCATAAAAGAATACAAAGCTCTAGAAGGTAAAGAAAGGTTGCTTTTGGCAAACATTCTGGTTTCTAATCTATGTATTATTTTATCCAATATTTGTGTGCACAGTATGTTTCTATGCTTGTTGGCTTAGCAACATGCAACTTTAACTTATAACTTTCGGTTGAGAAGCAACATTGCATTATTCAAATCTCTGTGTTCCGTGTGTCTTCAGGCATGGCTTTAGGGGGATGTGAGGTGCCGAGGGACGAGGCTGGGATTATCTGGGACAGTATCTGTTTTACGTTCCTCCTGCTGCAGAGACGTGTCTTCATGAGCTACTACTTCCTGCATGTGGTTGCAGACATCCGCGCCGGACAGATTCTCGCATCTCGGTATTTACATATACGTTTACACACAAGTGTGTTAGATTTGTTTTACATGTACGTTCTAAGAAAAAAAGAATTGTGAGATGTAAAGTCTGAATTCTGTAGTAAAAGTTCAAAATTGGGAGGTTAAAAAAAATGCATCTTGCAAAAAATGCACAAAAAAACTTCCATAGCATAAACAGGCTTCCATACATTTTTAAGTATGGATTAAGAACACACGTGTCATTTATATTATATAGTGGAGTAAGTGTAAATATCAGTACAGTTTAGTTGAGTATCGTCTGTCTCTCTGTCTGTCTGTCTGTCAGAGGAGCAGAGCTGTTTCAGGCCAGCATTGTGAAGGCCGTGAGAGCTCGTCTGGAGGAGGAGAAGAGATCCATGGAGCAACTGAAGAGACAGTGAGAAACATCCTTTCATTTGTGTTTGACTGCATGAGTATCAACCATTACCCAAGTCATCATTTCTAATCGAAAACCACCACTCTAGCAACCTTAGCTCATGTCATGTAGGTATGTAGAAGCTTAGCTTTCACTAGCCTGCTAGCATTGAAAAGCTTAAGGTCAGTAAAATGTACATGCATTTTACAATATGTGACCCTGGAGCACAAAAGCAGTCTTAAGTCTCTGGGGTATATTTGTAGCCATAGCCAAAAAAAAAAAAAAAACATTGTATGGGTCAAAATTATTTATTTCTCTTTTATGCCAAAAATCATTAGGATATTAAGTAAAGATCATGTTCCATGAAGATATTTTGTAAATTTCCCACCGTAAATATATAAAAACCTAATTTTTGATTAGTAATATGCATTGCTAAGGACTTTATTTGGACAACTTTAAAAGTGATTTTCTCAGTATTTAGATTTTTTTGCACCCTCAGATTCCAGATTTTCAAATAGTTGTATCTCAGCCAAATATTGTCCTCCTAACAAACCATACATCAATGGAAAGCTTATTTATTCAGCTTATGATGTATGAAAAATTGAGCCTTATGACTGGTTTAGTGGTCCAGGGTCACATATGTTAATATTTATTTTCAATTGCATTAATATTTCATAATATTACTGTATTTATGATTAAGTAAATCATCAGCCTTGGTGAGCAGAAGAGACTTTTTACATTAAAATATCTTAACGACCCCAAACTTTAAAAAAAAAAGTTTTGTGTGTGTGTGTGTGTATTTTATTTGTGTATTTTATTATGTGATATGTGAATGTATAGTATTATCTGTTAGGATGTATTTTCTATGCCAGTGTCAAAGATGAATTTCTGTTCAGGAAATCTGTACAGACAATAAATCTAAACTAAACTAAACTAAAAAAGTTTATACTACTACAATGTACATGTTATTATTATTAAATGTGCTGTGAATGATTTCATTTAGGATGGATCGTATTAAGACGCGGCAGCAGAAGTTCAAGAGAGGAAAGGAGAAGATGCTCAGCATGGCTCAGGAGTCTGGAGACGAGCAGAAACTCGTCCAACCTGATGACAACGTCGACGATGATGATGGTACGATGTAGATCACGACAGTAAGATAAAATAGTGTGCTTTCATAGAAGCATCTCCAACAGAACAGTAAAAAGCCAAGTTTAGCACTCTCATATAAGCATTGTGTACTGTATGTATTTAGCTGCCACCAGGAAAAGGTTTCATTTCCAATTTCGCTAAAGTCACTTCTGACATGCTTTCATTAACGTTCTAACATTTCATTTGCAGAGAAAAAGAAAAACAAGGTGCAAAAAAAGCAGTGGTGGAGGCCTTGGGTTGACCATGCGTCCAGTAGGTTCCTCATACCTTCCTCTGATTTCACTGATCCTTGTGTCCTTGACCAGAAGTCAGAAGGATTCCCATACTGCACTTGTGCTCCGTCAGACCTCCGAGACGACAAACACACCCTCCAGACCTTAGACTTTTCTACATCTATTTAAGGCCGTCTGTCTTATGATTGTACATGCAGTGTTGACAGCAGTGGTAGATGCTTTAAAGCAGTCATTTCATCAGGAATCACATTTTCCTTCATCTTTTAAAGTGTAGAACTAAATGATGACTTTAAATAGAAGTATTCTAACACTTACAGATGTAAAAAATGACATTGATTTGGTGCCTTAAATAGATCTATACAGCAGCCGGAGGAAAAGATGAATGTCTGGATGGTTCTGGTTTGTTGTCATGTGACCGTATGAGCAGGTGAACGGAGCCGTACAGTAGAGAATCACTCTGCTTTATTAAAATTCACTAGACACTCTGTTGTGGAAAAGAGAGAGATTTCCCTCATGACCATATAATAATCAGCTTGAGCTGCCTTGGTATTATAAGAATATTTCATCCATAAATGAAAATGCTTTAAAATGTTTTAAGGAGTTATTTAGCAGAATGTTCATGGTGCTCCTTTTTTTTTTTTTTTTTTTTTTGTGTGCAATGGAAGTCAATGTTTTTTTCTATATTTAATTTAATGTATATTTTTTATATATATTTTTTTATTAATTTTAAATTTAATTTATATTTTTGTTCATAAAAGATGCATTAAATTGTAAAGTGTGACTGTAAAGACATTTATAATGTTACAAAAGGTTTCTATTTCAAGTAAATGCCATTCTTTTGAACTTTCTATTTAACAAAAAAATCCTGTAAAAAATTTATCAATTTCTGCAAAAATGTGAAGCATAAATTACATTTTAAAATATATGTAAAAAGAAAAGTTTTTAAATTATTCCACAATATTACTGTATTAATTTTACTGTATTTTTGTTCAAATAAATGAAGCCTTAGTAAGCAAAAAGCATTAAAAACATCTTACAAACCCTTGAATGATACAGTGCAGAATACAAAGTTGAAATTCAGAATACAAAGAAAAAAAAAAATCAGTAAACTGGGGAATCAAATGTCATAGTGTGTAAAAGAGCCAGCACTTCTTGTGATTTCCGTGTGGGGAAAAAAAGTCTTTTGATTGACAAGAGGTTTATTAAATGTTTGTTTTTGGGTGAAATAACTTTATAAATCAGACATTTATGGTTCCTCTCTTCATCTCCTCTTCAGCAAAGAAAGTGCTCAAAAGAAACCCATCAAAAAGCAAAAGAAATACCCTCAAACTCATTTTATTGGTGTGATATGAGTGAAATGGTATTTACTTTGTCATCTTTGATGAGCTGATCTCCGTTATCAGCGTGATACTGAAGCACTTTAAATGTAAACCTTCTTTAAACATCAATACTTGTTTTATATAGTGATTAGAACACAGACTATTAAGGAAAAGCTGTCATACACAAACATACTGTGGTGGTACCATGGTACAGCGATGGTATCAGACGACTGAATATGATTGCCGTATTCATATACTATGGTATTTACATGTACTGCAAAGAATACCATAGTATTAATATCATGATCCTGTCCAGAAATCCATGGTATTACTGTGGTACCATGTCTGAAAACCATGATATCACCATTGTAGTTTTTTTTTTAAGAGAGACACTAATCACTATAGAAAATGTGTATAGAAAATGTCTTTTTAGAGATTTTTAGTCTCTCAGATAAAGTGTTGAAATGTTTTCCCAGCATCCTCCCCTGTCCTCCCCATCCATTGCATTCTGTTCAAGGACACAAGGCAGTTTCTTCATTCCAAATCCTGTTTTGCCATGCGATTGTGAAACTGCAGACACAGAGGTGTTTCTGTGGTGTGAGATGACCCAACCAGAGATATGGGTGTAGTTTTTAATCCTTTTGTTGATTTATTTGATTGATGATATGCTGTTTTATTGAAGTAGTATAATAAAAATAAAACATACATTTTATAAAAAGCCTAAAATGGGATGTGCAAGAATCTTCTAAGGTTTTTATTGTTTTTTATGGTACTGCTTTACAAACGTTAATGACTCATGCTAATCTGTTATGCCTTAAAAACAAAGTTTGACTATGGTTTTCAGATTTAGAGATTCAGGTAAGTTCGGTCATGAGATTCATTAGTATTTTCTGTTATGTCATGTACGGATGTACAGTACAAAACTTCGTTATTTTAAATTGATTAGTCATTAACAAACTTTTTGAATGTTATATGAATTCTCAAAAACGTGTTATTCTCCCATTTGCCAATTTTATATAATTGTTTTTGCTCCTCCGTTCCTCTCTCAGTGGTGAGAAGTGGTGATTATTACCTGTTTGAAACTGACAGCGAAGAGGAAGAGGAAGAGGAGGAGAAAAAAGATGAAGAACTGCCCAAGAGATCAGCCTTCCTGGTGAGTGAACCGCTGCTGGTCTGCAGAAGAAAACAGACTGAACTTCTCTGGAGTCCAACTTACGTTTATTCTACTCAGTTCGCATATGTGTTTTATGTTTTGTATCATTTTTGATCCATCAGACTTTTATGGCTCAGTCGTGGTATTGCCGGACTGAGACTCAAACCCACAACCTTAGGGTTAGGAGTCAAACTCTCTAACCATTAGGCCTTGACTTCCCCATATCAGTCGTCATGAGTAAGATGATATTTAAATGCTTAGTTTTATGGTCAAAACATAAAATGCAATGCAATACGATCTCAATTATGATTGAGAGATAAACAAATAAACATTCCTCAAAAGCACCAGTTTTTTCCAGAGCATCTGTTGCGGCGGTTTTATCCATCTGTTTAGTGACAAACTTGTGCTTTATTGTTCATGTGTTGTGTTGTATATTGTTGTTACTGTCTGAAGGGCTTCAGGACACTGATGCTGTGACTTTCTCCTGGTTTTTCTCCTCTCAGCGAGCAATCAGAAAGTTTGCTTCGGCCCTCGTGGCTTTGCCCAGATCTGTCATTAAACTGCCCAAAACTGTTCTGCAGTATTTAATCAGGGCGGCCAAGGTACCACCGCGGGGAACGTGTCATCTGTGTTTCCATCTCTGTGTTTGTTGATGGTGTTTTGTTGTTAAGATTTCCATTCCATGTTGTTCCAGTCATGATATTTGTAAAAAAAAAAAATAAATCTTTGAGGATGCATGGAATGGAAATGATTTTAGGGTGTTGTTTAATTGTTTAATGTGGTGTTTTTTGGGAAGGTACTTTTATTTTCTCCAAGTCATTTCACTGTCTTGTTTCTGTTTATTTACTTTAAAGGTTTTTATTTGCTATGAAATGATGTGATTTGCTCCACTGCATTTGAGAAATAACCAGAAAAAACATCAAACCATTTTACACTAAGTGTTCACGAATCATTCAGATATTAGTGGAGCAAAAAACATTTACTGACATTGAATTTCCCATTTTCTTGTTTAACCTGGATTCAAACAACTCCAATGAATGAATAAAAACATGTCAGTACACATGTATAATACAAGTCAAAAATGCAAATAGATTTCAAAGATTTGGATGGAAAAGAGTTGTTTGTATTCATTGTGGGTATTCTGTGGAGGATGTGCTTGTCTATCCAGTGTCAAATTCAGACTTTTCAGGGGTTAAAACACAAATGCATGGTTTAAAAGGTACATGTAATATATGTATGTTGTGGACGAATTTGAATCATGAGTTAAATTTCACCTGACTTCCTTAAATGGCTGAACATGTGACGTGCATGTGTTGACGTCCTTGTGCAACACTATTTAAACATAGCATTAATAGATGAATGTTTAAATGTTCTGTAGTTTGTGTATCACACCTGGATTGCTGACTCTAAAACAGCCCTGAAAGAAAGAGGCAAAGGCAGACGTCATTTCTGGAAGCGATATGGCCGCAGACGCAGAAAAGACAAGAAAGAAGGTACGGCAATCTTTATCATCTGAAAATGATGGAAGCTTGTTTCCACCACCAATAAAAAAGGTCATTTAGACAATTCAATTATTCAGAATTGTTAGACATAAAAGCAGGATTGCGTATTGTGAAATAACTCAATATGCAAGATATAAATGTGTAATTCAGAGAAAAACAAAATCAGAATTGTGAAGATAAAGTTGTGAATTATGAGATAAATCATAGTTACCTTGTGCCTTGTTATAATTTTTTTCTTCATGGTGAAAAAAAAGAGAGAGAGATAAACCCAGAACTAAGAGATGTAAATCTGATCATATTTCTCAATTCTGAGTTTATATCTAATACATGTGATTTCTTTAGAATTTGTCAGAAATAAAGTCTGAATTATGAGTTGTAATTATTTTTTTTAAACAAAAAAAACAAAAAATAGTCAGAATAAAAAGATGAAAACTTGGAATTGTAAGGAAAAAACACATAGTTATCTTTTAATTTTGACATTTTTCTTTTTCTTTTATTTCTTTATTTCACAAAAAGGGACAGTGTACATTAATCAACATTCATAAATGTAAATGTACCCAAATTATCCTGAACGCTAGTTTTCATTAGTCCCTTTGCCAGATGTTATTATAAGAAACAAAGAGAGAATTGAGATATAAAGAATTGGAGATAAAAAGTCGCAATAACTACATAGAAATAGACTTTAACTGAAAGCTGTGGCCATAGTTATAAATTGATCTCATGGATAAGCGACTTCCTGTGTGTAGGTCATGTGGCGATAGAGATCGGTGAAGAAGACCGTCAGAGTTCAGAGGAAGACAAAACGGACGGACCAGGTGTGTTCATGGAGCGCATTCATTTCCTGTTCATATCAACTTCAGACAAACCAAACTAACCTTTCCACTTCCTGTAGACAACATCATCAAGAGGGTCTTCAACATCATCAAGTTCACCTGGGTGCTGTTCCTGACCACCGTTGAGAGCGTCACCAAGTGGCTGAACTCCGTCTGCAGAGAATACATCGACATCTCCACCGTTCTGCGCATCGAGCGCTGCATGCTGACCAGAGAAGTCAAGAAGGTTCTGCTTATAATATATACAAATATATTTTTAAATCTAATGATGGCAAATGATTGCAAAAAAGAAAATCTGAAATTAATTCAACTTTTAAGTTCAATAATATGTGTAATTTAAAAAAATACACCAAAAAAGTTTATGACTACAGTCTATCTATTAAATGAATCAGTTTAGCTGATGCTGGTCTAGATCTGATCCACGGTATTGTTCGTCCTGCAGGGAAACGTGCCGTCCCGCGAGAGCATCCGTGTGTACTACCAGAAGCAGATGAAACTAAACGGATCTCGTGAATCTGGACTGGACCGGATCAGTGAGGAGGACTCCTGCTCAAACAGAGAGCGCCGCAGACGAGTCGACCACAGTCTGGATTCCTTCGCTTCCAGAGACAGCATGTCCAGGTCTTCAGCTTTGACTTTTATCATTTATAGAGTGAATCTCACGCAAAAAAGTATCAAGAAATTTAGAAATTATGTGTCTACATTTCAAAAGATTCAAAACAAAATTATTAGAAAAGAATGGGTTAAGATTTTTTGCATTGACATCATTTTCATGAAATTTCACAATAATTAAATTTAATATTATCTCATAACCAAACATCAAAAAATCAGAATAATTAGAAACCTCAACCTCATTTTTTTCTAATTCTTTCTTGTCATCATTCTCATTGCATTATATTTCTGCTCATGTCATCTGTCCATCCGTCAGCGCATACACCGAAGCCACCATGCTGTTTTCCCGCCAGTCCACTTTGGATGACTTGGACGACATGCCTCAGAATATTCCCAAAACCAGCGAACGCGCTCGTCCCAAGCTGCGCAAAATGTATGGCCTGGACATGTCCAACTCCTCTGCGGACAGCGGAAGCAGCGTCATGTCCAGGTGCTGGACTCTTCATCATCACATCTTCATCACATTCATCCTCACCCTCCAAACACCAAACATAAAAAAAAAAAAGTTAAACAGGTTTACCATGATAAATGAACAACCAAAAAGAAAATGCTAAATGACTAAAAGATAAATAAATACTAAAGATTTATAATTTATTTTAAATATAACTAAATGATATATATATTTTTAAATATATAATTTTTATTAGTTATAACAATAACAATAGCTTTAATATTATTATTATTATGTTTATATTATTAATTCTAATAACAATAGTTGAATTATTATTATTATAAATCATGATAATACATTATTTTAATATATCATAATTATAATATTTCATTAGAAAAACAATGAAATTTGTTATTAAAATGTATGCAATTTAATATTGATATTATGAATATCATTATTAGTATTATAAATACCATCTAGTGAAACTCTAGTGGACAGAAAACATTTAACATAACATTTAATAATAGTAATAACAGCAACAGCCATAATAATAATGTTATTATTAATATAAAATACTACATTATTTTAATAATAAAATATATATATATATAATGCATTTGTTTTTATTATTGTAGCATAACAAAAATGATTGGTTCTACATAATAAACATTTATGATGTATCAGACATCAATCAGCTTCTAGAAATGAATAAAATCCTAAAAAAAGAATATTTCAGTAGTAAATATACAAATGTTTGAAAAGTAAATATAAAAATTTTCTATTTGTGCATATTTTTGTAGAGAGCATTGCAGGTAGCTGTGTTATTCAAAGCCAATATTCAATGTCAGAATGTCTTAAGATGTTATACTGTTCACAGATGATAAGATGATAAGTTTACAGTGATTGTTTTGAACTCATCAGCTGTTTTGCTTCTAGTGAAGCTACTCAGTGTGTCACACTGTTCTCTCGGCAAGGAACCGACGACACTATAGACGAGGTCGAGGACGAGAGAGAACACATGCAAAAGAAAAGGTAACAGCAGACACCAGAGACTATTAAAAACAAACATAAAACAGAAGATCATGAGGAAGTGAAGGAAGAAGAAGTGAAACAGGAAGCGACAGATGAGCCGGCAGAGGAAGAGACAGAAGAGCCAGCAGAGGAAGAGACGGATGAGCCGGCAGCGGAAGAGACAGAAGAGCCGGCAGAGGAAGAGACGGATGAGCCGGCAGCGGAAGTGACACAGGAAGAGACAGAAGAGCCGGCAGAAGAAGAGAGAAAATTAAACAACAAACGAAAATAAAAAAGAAACAGAAAAAAAAGAGACAAAAGAGCCAGCAGAGGAAAAGACAGATGAGCCAGCAGAGGAAGCTACAGGAGACATGGAAGAGAAAGTGACAGAGAGAAACAATGAAAGCAGAAGATGTGGAGGAGAGGAAGGGTCCAACATCACAGATTTAATGGATCCAGAGGAAGCAGTTGAAGATGTTCAGGTTCCTCAGCTGGATTGTGAGGAGCATCGAGAAGAAGAGCAGTGCATTACTGAAGATGAGGACAGTGAACAGCCGATCCGACAGGACGAATGTGAATCATCAGGACCGGAGAACGTGCAGACGGACGTGGTCAGCGGGCATCTTTTCACCCCAGACACAGACGCCCCCAACACCTCGGACGCTGACGTGCCGCCCAGCTACAGCAAAGCCGTGAGCTTCGACCGTCTGTCTGTGAGCTCGGACGAAAGTGACAGTGACAAACGGCTGATGCTGATGACGCCTGACAGCAGATCCGACCTGGACGACCCTCTGCTGCCCTCCATGACCACCGATCTGACCGCCAGCGAACTGCTGCTCAACAAGTGAGTTCTTTCACACAGAGCTTCTCTCGATTACATTATCTATATAAATGCATCATTCATTCAAAATGCATCATTCATTACAGCTTATTCAGAGAGCTCTGTGGTGTCAGTGTGCTAAAATATCCCAATAATCACACATCTTACTGAAAACCAGTGTTATTTTACTATTATTTATATAGTAGTTTTTAATATTTTGAATTAGCTTTTTTTTATATATATTTTCAGTGATTTTTTTTTTGAGTAATTTATTAGTTTTAGTTTAATGTTTGCAAATAGTTAAATGGATAGTAATTTTATTATTTGCATTTGTCAGTTCAATTAGTTTTTGTTATAAAAATATTTTTACAGTAAATAGTTGTATTTTTTTTTTTTTTATTATCTCAGTAATTTATGAGCTTTTTGTCATTTTTTAGTTTTTGTTTCCTAAAATATTTCTAATGGTTTGGTTTTTTATTTTTATTTAAATTTTAGTTTTATCTTTATGTGTTTTTTGTCATTTTTATTGGTTTTGTTTAAAAATATTTCTAAGTAGTTGTCTTTTAGATTGTTTTATTTAATTTAGTAATTTTATGATGTGCTTCTGTTGATTTTAGTTTTAGTTTTTTAAGATATATCTAAATGGTTGTAATTTAGTTTTATTTAAGCTTTAGTTTTGGTTTTGGCTTTATCCCATTAATTATTATGAGCTTTTGTCATCTAACAACTATTTTTTGTTTTAAAGTTATTTCAAATTAGTTGCCTTTTAAATTTAGTTAAGCTTTAGATTTAGTTTTCAGTTAGTAATTTTATAATGTGCTTTTGTCATTTTTAGGTAGCTTGTCATCTTAGCTCTAACAACTATATCTTTATATCTGTAATATTTTTCATTTAATATAATATTTGATGTATTTTATTTAGCAAAAATATTTGACTAATTTTAGTTTCAGTTTAAGTTTTAGTTAACAATAACAACATTGCTAATATACAAATATTGCTGGTGCGCTCATCACCAGCAGAACTGGAGCCAATAGAAGTGTGAATTGTAGGTAAGAGACTGCGCGTGCATCCGCTCATTTAATGTGATCTGTTTTTGCGCTGTTATCCAGAATGTTCTATGATGAGGAGCTGGAGAACTCTGAGCGTTTCTATAAATCGCAGCCGCTCGGGCTCCAGCTGTGTTACGCTCTCTATAACCTGCTGGTGGCGCACTCTGAGATGGTCTGTTACCTGGTCATCATCCTCAACCACATGATCTCGGCTTCCATGGCAACACTGGTGCTGCCCATCCTCATCTTCCTGTGGGCGATGCTCTCTGTTCCCCGGCCCAGCAAGCGTTTCTGGATGACGGCCATCGTGTACACAGAGGTCAGCGTTTGTTTTCAGTGAATGCTGTAGAAATTAATTCTCGGAGGCACAGATTCTGTGCAGACCCAGTTATACATTCAAGTTATACCACCCTCATGCCATCCCAAGATGTTAGTGAGTTTGTTTCGTTCTTTATCAGATTTGGAGAAGTGTAGGGTTTAGCATTTGCTTGCATTCACCAAGGGATCCTCTGCAGTGAATGGGTGCCGTCAGAATGACAGCTGATAAAAACATCACAATAATCCACAGCACTCCAGTCCATCAGTTTACATCTGGAGAATACTCAAAAAGTCACATTGTCTGAATCAGGAGAGAAATCTGCACAAATCATGCACCATTTTCAAGCCAGAACCGTTCAAAACAAATGTGGCTGGATTTTGATGTGAAAAGCAACAGGGGATGGACTTTTTTTTTTTTTTTCACTGAAGGAAGCTTTATTATGGATTTTGGCCAGAAGTGCAGTTAAAAATGCCACACAAGATGTGAACTGATGCACTGGAGTGGTGTGGATTACTTGTGGATTATTGTAATGTTTTTTAATCAGCTGTTTGGACTCTCATTCTGACGGCACCCATTCACTGCAGAGGATCCGTTGATGAGCAAGTGATGTAATGATAAATGTCTCCAAATCTGATGAAGAAACAAACTCATCTACATCTTGAATGGCCTGAGAGTGAGGAGATTTTTAGCAAATTTGAATTTTTGGGTGAACTATTACTTTAAATATAGGTATAAATAATTTGTGTTTTTTTTTTTCTCCAGGTCACCATTGTCATCAAATACTTCTTCCAGTTCAGTTTTTTCCCATTCAACCAGAACCTGAAAGTCAACGAGGAGAAGCCATACCATCCGCCCAACATCATCGGCACAGAAAAGAAAGAAGGATATGTGCACTATGACCTGGTTCAGCTGCTGGCGCTGCTTTTCCACCGATCCATACTAAAGGTACTGTACATACTCTCATTTGCCACATCATAGTGATGATTGTTGTGGCGAATCTAGTAGCACTAATAAGGCTGTAAGTTCACAAAAAAAAAACTTTGAAGCATAATAAAAATAATCAAAAAAACATTATTGTGTCTAGCACATCTGACAATAATACATTCAAAAAAAGGTTTGCTAACGTTCCCATTAAGTTATGAAAACATTATTTAGAAAAGTTCTCTGAATGTTCAAAACGTCCAATTGATTAAATGTTAGTTATGCCACAACGTTTAAATGAACATTCTATTTTACAATTTTGGGAACGTTACATTTGAAGGTTTGAGTGTTCTCTTGAACATTCTGAAAAGGGTGTTAACGTGAAATATTTTAGAAGAAAGTCCCAACTAAAACATAAAAAACTAGATAACTTTGAACAGCATGCTCTTTTAAAAGTTGAAGGTTGCTCGTAACTTTTTGATGGAGAACGGTCCCTGTTATCTGTGAGTAGACACAAATGCAAAGAAAGAAAAATGCCAGAATACATTAGAAATTAAAAACCTAATATTGTGTATTTTTTATTATTATTTAATTATTATATGTTTGCATATTTATTTGAGCTTTAAGGTTTTGCACACTTATGGATTTTGCATTCCAAAATTCTTGTTTCAGAATAAATACTGGCTCTTTTGCTCGTTTCTTCCTGCTTCAGTTTTGAGATGTTCAGCAATTTAGATGAGAGGGGATAGAGCCAAGATTCAGCTGGAAACATAATTCACCAGACATTCAGAAATCTAAACGAAGCCACTAGACTGTTGAGAGCTTTGAAAACCATCAAATGTATTTTAAAATCAATTCCTAGCGTTTGAGGTGTTCTATCCTCGTCCAGGTTTCAGATTATTTCAGAAATCAAAACACAGTAAAGAGCTTCAGCATGAAATTGCACTTTTCACCAGGATACATAGTAATATCTGTAGTATCGAGACCTATCTGAAACCTCAAGAGGAGACAATCCTACAATTTTAGAATTATAAAATTATGCACTGACACATCTTTGACAATAAAAAGGAAAAAAAAAAATTTAGTAACTAAAAAAAAAGTCAAATGTAATACTTAAATGCAAAAGAAACAGGGTTTACATGTTCAAAAATGATGTGTGTGAAGGGGAAAATAATTTTTAGATTAGATTAGATTCAACTTTATTGTCATTGCAACCAAAAAGGTTAAGGTTACATAGGCAACGAAATGCAAGTTTAGCATTTTCTAACCACGAAGTGCAATAAAGCAGTAAGGTACAGATATGACAGTTGTCTACAATAGTTACAAATGTACCATAAATATTACAAATAAGGCAGTTACTATGGACATACTTTACAGAGTTTTTTTAAATACTATCGGGCATTATATACAGATAGGTGTACTATGAACATACTATACCGATGGATTATGTAATAAGTGTATGTAACAAGGATAAGCAGAAACTATGAATATAATGGAACATAAATTTACACTGGATGACAGTAAAAAAGGTGCACAGAAAAATAGTCCAGTGGTGCAAATGGTTATATCAGTATTCTGGCATGAAACCAGAGAGCAGTGCAAAGTAATATAACAAGTGAACTGTTTTTTTGTTTGTTTGTTTGTAAACCAGGTGTAGTGTCTTGAGGAGGTGAAATGAGAATGTGTGTTGTGTTTGTTGTGTGTGTGTTGCGGGTGAGCGGTGGGGTGGGGGGGGGGTGTCAGAGGGCAGAATCTGCAATAAGTGGAGACAGTTGTAGGGAAAAAGCTGTTCCTGAATCTGCTGGTCCTTGTCCAGAGGCTCCTTAAGCACCTCCCGGAGGCCACCGGAGGTTTAAACAGTCAATAATGGTCAGGGTGGAGAGGAAGTCCTTAAGAATGCTGCGGAGCTCAACGTAGACAACAGCGTTTTTCTCTGGCATGTCCCGCAATGGCAGTAAGTGTTTGTCCCTGTGATGCGTTTGGGCGGTTTTTTATGCGTGGTCAATCTGGCAAAATTAAATGATGGAGTTGGAGCCATGCACTAGGGCTTGCAGTCATGGGTGTAGAGGGAAAGTAGAGAGTAAGGAATGTGCTCAGCACACACGGCCCTGTGGTTACGCCGGGTGTTTGTTTTCGTTAAGTGTGTGAGGGTGGAGGAGCAGGTGTGGCCTGACCTAAACATACTGAGGTCTGTTGGTCAGAACGTCCCATAATCCATTTGCAGAGGGAAGGTGTTTAATGTACAGGTCTTCCATGTTTTGTGGTCAGCTTGGAGGGGGGAATGACAGTGTTCAATGCTGAGCTGAAGGTCAAAAACAAACAACAACTATCGACATAGGGTGTTGTTATTGTTGTACAAGTGATCACCTGTGAGAAAAGAGGCAGCACCTGTGCATAACTGCATCCCTCTGTACTCCTATTGCTACGGTAGGCAAATTGGTGTGTAGGTCGAGTGTGGGTGGGGAGGCCAAGTCTTTAGGTGTGGGACCAGTCGCTCCAAAAGCACTTTATAACGAAGGGTTGTGAGTGACTAGGGGCGGGAGGTCTTCAAAATAATTTAAGTGTAATTTATTAACTTCTACAGTTATAAATGTTTCCTTCCTGTGAAAAGATTCATCAGATCAGCAGTGCACATTAAGTTAAAAAAAGGCAAAATCATTAATATAATAATTAAAAATACATAAAATAATACATTTTTAAATAAAAATTATATAAAACATTCCTAATAATAATAATGCTTATATTTATTATATTATTTGTATATTAAAAATCAGTTAGAAAATTAGAACATTTATATATCTCTAAGTTTCAGATTTTGCCGTTTTTGCGATATTACTATGATATTTACTAGTGTTTTTTGTTTTTGTTGTTTTGTTTAGTTTTTTTACTTCTCTTTGATTTTAGGAAATAATAAACATTGCTTGTGTGAGATTTGTGTGATTTTTAAAAAGCAACCCAACAAGCCTTCATAAAGCGTTTGTTAAATATTATATGAGCATTTTAGATTTATTTAATGGGGTCGCAATTATTTTGCAGCCCTGCAGAATCTAATTTTAAAGCCCTGATTTTTTTTTATATATATATATATATATAATATTATTATTTAATTTATTTTTATTGCTTAATGTAATGTTATTGAAATTTTTGTCTTGTTTCCAAAAGTGCCTTTTATTTACTTTACAACTTTGATTAAAAAGGCAATAAATGGGTCTTGGATGAATCAAAGCTTCCTTTTCCAACCTGCGATACCTTAGTGTTTGTTTTCCTGAATTAATGCACCAGCTCTCTCTCTCTCTCTCTCTCTCTCGGGCTCCCCCCCCCCCCCAGTGTCATGGTCTCTGGGATGAAGCCGACACCTCTAAAAGGCGTCCATAGGGATTGAGGTGTCTTCATCAGGACGATTCTGTGGACGAGGGGAAGATTAAACGATGGCCCATTTCCACCTGAGGAAGGAGAAGAAGGGTTATCCAGCATACTCCACTCAAGTCCGTGGTGAACCTCGGCATGGTCTGTGGACTCGTCCCAGGTGCGTAATGCAAAATACTTTACCCTGAGGGCCTCCGGCACTCACCAGCTGTGGATCAGAGCAATGCTGTGGGATCTCACCCTGTCCATACTGCCGGTAATCTGTGCGCCCCCAAACGCCGCGGTGAGGAAGTTCTTGGATTATATAAGCATATATTCAAGCTTTACTATGAGTTTAACAGTGGTGACGTTTGGCTGCTGGTTGCTTTCACAGGCAGCACAAGCACACGGAACAGCGTTCGTAGGGAAAACAGCACCATAGAGCCGGAAGTACCACAGAAGAGCCGCAAAGAAATGATTATGGAGAAGATCCGAGAGCAGCTCATCAAAGCAAAGGTTTATGTGATCAAAAAGTAAGTCACTTGCATTTGGGAAAACAGTCAATAAAAATACAATAAATAAATAAATAAATAATACATTTTATATATTTAAAAATAATAAAAATACAAACTAATGATAATATTTATAAATATTGTATAAAATTAATGTATTTATATTAAAGAAAATATAATATTTCTCCACCACTGAAGCAACTGTTTTCTTTAATAATAACGGATGCAGGAAGCAAATAATATTAACCAATATTAGAGGTATATTACAGTATATTAAGCATTATTTTTAGAACTATCACACAATTTTTTTTGGTCCATGTTTTGAATTTTAAAGAGTAAATCTGGAACATTACTACTGTTTTCCCAAAAAATACTAGAATTATATTTTAAAGGGTTACATTGTTAAAGTTTTATGCATATATTTGATTATCATCATCTTTGATGATAAATTTGCATGAAACTACAAAACAAAGAAAGAATCGGAAAATTTAAAACAGACAACACAGGTTTTTTAAAAATATACAAATATTTCATATGGCATTATTATGTTAACATTTTAATAACTTATTTAAATTACTAAAATTGAATGAATTCAATTGATCAGGACATGCTTTTTGCTTATTTAGAATTTAATTAAAGTGTTTTAAAAACGGAATCCCTAAAAATTAAAAATGGAAAATATAGAATTTGGGAAAAAACAAAAATAAAGATTTCATAATTTCCCTTACACTTTAAAATGATCCAGTTAGTAGTTGGATAATGGATCCAATTCAAGTCATTTTTCTCTCATGGAAACAGTATAAGTAAGAGAAAATAGGTTATGAAGATACGATTTCGATGCTGATTGATGCGCACGCTTTCATTCCCTTATCCTGTTTTTTAATGTCAAACACATTAGCCTATCTCCTCTTCATCTCTGTCTGTCTTCTCTCCTCCAGATTGGTTAAGTCATATCAGCCCATCCGTCGAAGTTCTTCTATTAACTGATCCACTACCCTGAGTTACAAACGCCGTCACCGACGTTTACGTCTCTTAATGTTCTAGCCAGACAACTGTTGATTCACATCATTATTGTCTTGGGCTTCTGGGCATTTGGGGTTAAATTTGAAGGAATTTCGATTTATAAAAAAATATACAAAAAAATGATGCATGCCAGTAGACAGCTAGGTTTCCAGATCAGATCTGCCCTTTTTTCTCTTCTAAACTGACTCATGTGTGTGATGTGTGTTTTGTCTGGCTCACACCAGAAACGCATCAGGCGGAATGCTGATATCCACATCCTCCGCTGTCAGAAGACCAGGTTCCGGGCCAGTTCCTCCGTTATGGTGCTATACAAGTTCGGCCTTGAGATGGTGGTGGAATGGTGCCCGTGCCTCCATAAGACAGTGATGGGAAAAGTAATTTTTCCAAGTGCATCCTGGTGTTACGGCATGCCATTTCAAGGATGTTCTTTCTTCCTACAGGGATCACTAATGGGTAAAAGAGAACGATTAGCAGAAGACAGGAGCAAAAATTTAAATTTGAATTAAAATCATTCATTCAGGTGCGTTTTGGACATTGTATATTACATTAGAAGTTCATTAATCCTTTATAGATATCTATATTATTATATAAGATATATATATATATATACTATATATATATATAAGTAAAGCAGAAAAGTCATGTGGAATTTTACTAAAAAAAAGTAAATAATTGTTGTTAAACGGTAATTTCACTTCCTTTACAAAAGAAAGGTTAAATTGTTAATGTTTTATGCGTTACTTTGATTACCATCATAGAAAGGTTTCATAAATACGATTAAGCTAATTAAAACTGAATCCCGAAAATGGTTTTCCTTATGGATTCTAAAAATGTCATTTATGTATTAAACTTAAAAGTTTAATGATTTGAAATTCATTAGACATTCTCTTTACATTTTACTAAAAATGTATAGCACTTAAAGACGGAGAATCCAGAATTAGAGAAATTGAAAATAATATACTGTAGTAATAAGAGAGAAAAAAACTTTTTGTGAGAACAAATGATGCAGAGATGTCTTAATCCCTGTTAGGTTAAATATATAAAGAAGCAATGCCCTGGCGGTCCTAACATTTACATTTATATCTACTCTGTGCAGGCGCTTCAGTCATAACGCTATATCGCTCAGCTGTGGTACTTGGTGGAAATGTATTTACTTCGGCCTGTCAGCGTATCAGATCCGCTGTGGATATCCGACTCGCATCTGCAGGAAACTTCCTCACCAAGAAGCTACACTACGATCCAACCTCTTCCCTCTTCCAGGGGTGAGAATACAACGTATGCTAGCAGTTTTATAAGGAGTGATGTTGCACGCATGTCATTTTAGAGGGGTTGTAATTGTGGAATGAAATAAAAAATATAAGCGACTGTCATTGGTACCATTCAATAATGGGTCTCACCTTCATGTCGTTCCAAAGCGTAAGACCTTCGTTCATTCTTCGGAACACAAATTAAAGATATTTTTGATGTGCATTTTGGGTGAACTAACCACTTTAAAAACAAATGCAAAATATCAGCTGGCATATCGATGTCGACCACTAAAATATTTATAAGTAAAAGGAAGTTAAAAACCAAGACAGTTATTTTCTATACATAGCAAGATCCAACCTGCCCGATATGTGCGTTGTTGTTGTGTACCAGGTTACGTATGATTCCGTCCTAGTTCCTGGCCGGAGTTAGCGTGCCCTGATGATGATGGATACTGGGTTGAATGGACACGACGGCTCAGCTTGTCTAGGCTGGATCTGTGTGGCAGACACTACGCTCACATCTTCCATCCTCACATGCTGGAGGGAGTCGAGAAGGTAAGAGAAAGGGGAGACCGAATAGAGGCGAAAAACTCTCCCTCCTGAGGCAGCATCCTGAGCATCTGTGTGTGTGTGTGTGTGGAGTGTAGCGGCGTTACCCTCAGCCGCGCAGGCAGAAGAAGAAGGTTGTGAAGTATGGAATGAAGCGGCATGATCGTGATGCTCCTGAATCTGCATCGTTTGGTTCCAGCTATATGTATCTCTGATCAAAATCTGTGGCAGGAGTGGTCAGCATCGCTGGGCGTCCAGATCCGCGCTCTCCGCGTGGGAGGGACTTCCCAGGTGCATCTGCTGTCTGCATGCTCATTTCAGATGTCTGCCAGTTTCTACTCAGTATAAACCAAGAAACATTTTAGCGGTGCTTCTCCTAAAAAGACATTTGCAGAAACAAAAATATACACAAATGAGTCATCGAGTAAGATTATAAATCTATTAAATGAACATGGAAAGCTTTTCAAATCACTTTGATGAGATATTTTTGAGTTCATATTATTCATATACTCTTACAAGTGTGTATTAATATTTTTTTAATAAACTTAGATTTTTTTTTGTTTTCTCGGTTTCTCATTTTTACTTTTTTGTTTTTAGTAATTTTGTGCTATGTGTTTTTGGCCATTTTAATCTAGTTATTTTGATTTTTATAATTTTTTTTTATTCATTTTGGATTTTTATTTTAAATTCTAGTCAGTTTATATTATGTCAGTTTTACTACTTATTGTTTTTTTTCTATTTTATTATTTTTAATTTCTTATTTTTATTTATTATTATAATTTAGCATTTTATTATAATTTTGGATTTAGTAATGATGTTATGTCAGTTTTATTAGTGTTTTCTGTGTTATCTTTAATATTTTATTTTTAATTTATTTATTTTTAAGTTATTTTTAGACAGTAACGTAAATTTTTTATTTCATTGGAATTTTTATCTAATAGTAATATTTTGTATTATTTCCCTCTTTATTTTGGAATTACCAGCAATGAGATATATAATATATATATTTAGTTAGTTTTTAGCTACAATAACATAACTGGATCACTAACTTTTTGATTGCAGACTTTAGTATCGAGGTAAAACGGCAAGCACAGATTGAGACATTGTTGAGATCTCTTCTGAAACTCTAGAAGGAGAAATGTGTGAAATTAACAGGGGTCTTTTCTCAGGGAGGAGAAACATCGAGAAGCAGGAGACACATAGTAATGTCGCTATTTGTTCAGTGCTGTCTAAGAGATCTGATATTTTGTATCCTATGGGAAGCGTTCAAATCTCAAGTTGCCTACTATTTGATGATTAACACGGCTCTCTTTTCTGTTCTTGTTTGTTTTATTGTTTTCAAGCCGATCTTCACGATGAGTGCCCAGCCAGAACCATTAAAACCTGTGACTTCTGCAGAGTTTGACCGAGTTTGTAAAAAAAATCAGCTCTGATGCAGTACGGAACTAAGTGTCTGTTCAAACACAGCAGCTCCTTTGTACTTTGACCATGAACATGTTTTATATAGTAATTTACCGAAAATATAGAGAAGCTGAGATTTCAGATAGCTGAAATCTAATAATATGACCAGTAGAAGTTCTATTTTCACATTTCATTGTATAATTTCAAAATAACAAATAAGAACATGAAATTTTGCATAGATAAATAGAACTGTTTTAGGATATTTGGATACGTGTGCATTATTTGCCTTCCAATTTAACAAATTTCACCTACAATCCTCTTGATTGTAAAATAGTTCGGGCTTATTAGGAACATGCACTTTGAAACTACTATATATTAGGCTGGTAACCATTCCGCTTTTTAATCTAATTATCGCCAATTATACCATCAATTTTGGCTGAAAATTACTCCCAAAAGATATTAAAAGTGCATTGTTGTCTAAAGCATCAACAGACATTACAAAAAGTAGCTTTAGCAAGAAATATTTTGTTTGAATAAAATTTCTTGACATAACTCTTTTGGACGCATGAGGGGAGAACATGATGATTGTCATTTTTTGATGGTTGAACTTAACTTTTATATTTATGTTTAGTCTTTTATTATTATTCTTTAATGAATGAATACTCGACAATCTAAACTAATATTGCTATTAGGGGTGGAATATCTAATGATTAGGTCATTGAGTCTCAAATTTCGTTCAAAATGGCTTATTGTTCATTCAGGTGAAGTAAATGGTTCTTTTTGATGGTCCATTGAATTATTTAGGTTTGTTCGACTTGAATCGGATCATCACCATCATACCTATCGTGTGTGACGCAAAGTACTGCAAGAGCCATAAAGAGTAGACGTCTCCTTATGCTTTGAATCCTCTCGCTAACTGTGGATGTCAACACCGTCGATCTGTGCGCGCTGCTTCAAATCCAATGCGCTATGTCCAATTGGTTCAATGTGCCAAATGATTCCACCAAATTTGTTCAACCCGTGCATGAGAAATGAAATGCCGCTGATGTTGCCGGAGATGAACATTCTGCTTTGCTTTATATTTTTGTTTGGCAAAATTGAGCACAAAACAGACAACATTGTGTCTAAATAACACAATATTAACTATCTTACTTACTGAACTGTAATATAAGATCATATCACATTTGCAATCGTGAGAATGCACTTAGCCTTTGCTTGTGTGATATTGCTCAATCACCTAATGATATAAATATGAGCAAAAACTCAAACAGGTATTATATATATAATTATTTTATATTCTATATATATATATATATATATCTATATAATATACTATCATATATATATATATATATATATATAATATAATATATATATATATTATATATCTATGTTGTAATGTATATATAGTGTGATATATATATATATATATATATATATATAGATCCTATATATGGAGATATATATAGATATATATATAAGTATAAATATTATTAACTATACGTATATGTTGATACACTGCTGATCTGACAACAAACTAATGTTGCCTGATGATGATAAATTGGGGCATTCCCGGATTGTTTCGAAATTCGAGATGAAGATGGCTTGTGTCCTCCTATCAGAATGCCATGCAGTTTCCTGGAGTTCTTATATTCATGAGGATTTGACAATAGCCCAACTATGAAGGAAGTTCCCAACTCGCTCTGGAGCCATCCGCCCCCCGAGGCAACGGAGAAACCTCATTAAAATGACTCAGTGAAACAAATGCGACGTTTCCTCTCCCCTTTACCTGGTCCATACCAGAGGTACTGTAGAGTTCATTCATCACACCAGCATTACAGTGACACTGAGCACCTTGAGAAGAACCTGATTTGCTTGGTGCGTAATGGGTTAAAATAAAAATTAAATGCTGTCCAGATTTCATCCTGAGATCTAAACATTTTATGATATTTTACTATATAAAATATTCATCATATTGAAGTTTTGCTGTTTTAACTCACCCTCGGTCCATCCAAATATCGAAGTGACTTTTTTGCTTGCAGTAGAACAGTAAAGATTTTTACCTGAAACTGTGCTCCCTTGTCAGGGGTGGATCTACGGGGTGGCAACTGCTAAGAAAAAGCTGTTTCCACCCCAGAATTAATCGCCAGAATAAAGTTATAATGTAAGCAGTGTCCAGGTTTCACTGTGCTACGTTTCAGCAGCGGTTGAGACAGCTAATATACATAATAATGCACAAGAAATCATGGCTTTCAGTAAACTTGTGCCACGTTACCAAGTTCATACAGTTATAATTCTTTGGTATTTTAAGTTTTTTTACAGTAGTGAAAATTATTGTTTAAAAAATTTCCCAAAACATGATCGCTGTATTATACAGCTGGAATTTGTGATTTAATTGTGTTATATACTGTAATAGACATTGAGCAGCAAAATAATTCCTGAATCCTAAGTAGTGTTTTCAACTACCGCAGGAAAGTCATCTGTGTACTTGAATTGTGTGTAAAGCAATTTAAGAAAACTTGTAAATCAACTAGAATTGAAACAACTAATTATATGCTGGCTTGTTTTAAAGTCTTGTTTAAAAAACGCAATATTAGTTTTTAGTTTCCAGGTTGGTTAGATGATCTAGGTGTTTGCTGAAGTGTGTGCTTAGGATATTTCTGGGTGTTTTGCTAGGCTCTTTGCTATGTAGTTTGCTGAGGTTTTGCGTGGAGTAAACAGTAATATAGTTGTTAGTGGGTGTTCGGGTGATTATAGACATTCCCACCTTTGTTAATAACAAGAAAATCAAACATTGTTTTCAAAAATTAAAAAACAGTTTCAGAGGCTCCTGGGGCATATGGCAGCTTTGCAGCGCAGTCATGCCGCTTGGGGAATGCTTCATATGAGAACCGCTTCAACACTGGGCCGCATGGACGAGTCCCCAGGTGGTGCGTGACAAACATGGCACTCACCAGGTCCAAGCGCACCCCAGGCTGCCGCCAAACCTTCACACTTGTGGTCAGACCTTGTGTTTCTCCGGGCAGGGAGTGCCCCTGAGAACAGGGTCTTTCAGGCATGCTGTGGTTTACCACGGAGGCCTCTAACCACCAGCTGGGGGGCCATGTACAACGGGCGTGCAGTGTTGGAGGGTTTTTATGGGCCCACCAATCTGCACTGCCACGTCAACTGCCTAGAGTTGTTAGCAGTACAACCTTGCACTTAGAACTGTCTCAGAAAAGCGCTACGAGGGAAGCCTGTGCTGGTCTAAACAGACAACACTGCCGGACAGTTGCGTACATCAAAACCGACCAGGTGGTCTACGCTACTGGTCACATGTTTGCCACTCGCCCACCACCTCCTCCTCTGGAGTCAGAAGCATCTGAGGTCACTTCGTGCAATTCACATTCCGGGTCTGCTCAAGCATGCAGCTGATGAGCTGTCATGAGCTGCGCTCCCCGTGAGGAGTGGAGACTCCATCTCCCAGACGGTCCAGCTGGTTTTTGAAGATGTTTAGGAGCTGCTCAGGTAGACGTGTTTTGCTCCTCTAGAGACCTCTCACTGGCAGTTGTGTTACTAGAAGCTTTTTTCCCTGGGAACGAGGGAACACTCGGCATGGAGAATTCACAGGCACACAGCTGGCCGCCGCGGAGGCCTGCGTAAGGATGCGTCGTTCCCCGTGTGAGCTTCTTGCACAGACACTGTGCAAGATCCGGGAGGACGAGGAGCAGGACCTGGTATCCTGGTACTAGATGCTCTTTGTGACAGCCCCTCCCTGGCAGATTCTTCTGAGGAAGGATCTCCTGACTCACGAGACTGGGGCACCCATTTGGCACCCGCGTCCCAGACCTCTGGAACACTTCACGTCTGGTCCCTGGACGCCGACATGGAGCTTCTAGGTTGAACTACCCTTAAAAGGTAGTTTCACTTCATCATCACTTCGGCAACAAGAGCACCGTCTACAAGCGTTATTTGCTTGAAGTGGGAAACCTGTTCATCGAGTGGTGTGTCTTCTCACTGAGAGGGGAAAAACCCGTAGATGCCTGATTAGAAGTTTGCTTGTTCCTTTGTGCAGCAAGGGTTGGAGCAAAGGCTCTGTCTCCCTCCTACCCTTAAGGTTCTCCTGAAGTGCCTTGAAAACCATGCAGCATTATTCTATGTGATAATGTCATTTCAACTGAAACGGAGAAAGGAGAAAGAGAGGGGCAGACTGTGGGTTATCAAAACACTAAAACTCCTCCTCGCACTCAACTCAGAGGTTGGTCTGAAAAGTACTACTACCAGCAAACTCAAGCACTGGGGTGGGGTTTGGTGGGTTGGGAGGGGCAACACACCCAAAGGAAGGTAGTGGGACAAACACACAAAAGAAGGAAAAAAGAAAAGAGGGGGAGAGTGGAGAGACGGGGCAAAACAACAAAGACGAGGGGAGAAACAAAGCAAAAGAAAAAGAGGGGGAGGGACGAGAAGGGGGGGAAAGGGGGGGCAGGAAAAGGGGGAGAAGGGAAAAAAGAAGAAAAGAGAAAGAGAGGAGGAGAGGGGGGAGGGGGGGAGAAAGGGAGATAGGGAAGAAAGGGAAAGAACAGAAAAAAAAAACAGAAGAGGGGGGGAGGCGGAAAAAAGGAGGAAAAAAGGAGGGGAAAAAGAGGGAAGAAAAGAAAAAAAAAAAAGAGGGGGGAAAGGAGGAGGGGGGGGAAGAGGGGAAAAAGGGGGAAAAAAAAGAAAGAAAAAAGGAGGAAGAGAAAAGAAGAAAGGAAAAGAGGAAGGGGGGGAACCGGGGAAAAGGAAGGAGCGAGGGCGAGGGGAAAAAGGGGGGGGGGGGGGGGGGAGTAAGAAAAGTGAATAAAATTCATCGTTGCCCGGCCCCTCGCTCCTCCCCGCCCCCTTTTTAAATAGCCACTAGCTTTTTTTTCCTACTCGGCTTCGGGCCCGCTCCTTTGCCTTCTGTAACGCCCCATTTGGCCAGTCGCCCATTCTAATTAGATTACCCCCCTAGATTCAATATGAACACTCTCTTAAAAAAACCTAAGATGGTCTACATCAGGCTGAGGCTGTTCCGTTGTACAAGTTTTTCGTATATATGCTGCCTCAATGCATATGACCGCTCTGAGCAAAACGCGTTCTCATAACCCGAATTCAAAGTCTGGATCAGACTGTGTGGGCTGCATGGTTCGTGTGAAACCTCCTGAAACCACGACATCCTATTGCACCAACTCGAACAATCATTTTTACCCTGTCTAATTGTTCTCTATCACCTACATTGTGCACGGACTCGCCCATTCACTTGTACATGAAATACTACACTGTGCACCAGTTACCGATCTTAGGCCCCGGTGTTGCACACACAGCGTCTATTTCTAGTCCAGGGGGCGGGCGTTTCGATTCTACAGAGCATTTGATTGGGTCAGAAGATTTGATGAAAGGATGACGTCTGATGATAAAAATATTTGAGGTAGCCGTTTGTTTGGGGAAGTGACAAACTGCCGCTTTGAATGCTTTAGATCTTCTAAATGCGATTTTTTGTCACTGTCTTTGGAGCACACTGCTTTTTAGATCCACTTACGACTGACATATTGATACTAACAACCAAAAAACTTTAATTTTTGATTTCATGGGAACTTTACAGTCTTGTGGCTTTGAATGCTGCATGATTCACAACCCCATGTAAGGGAAGTCAATAGTGATGACTTACTTGGTCCACCAGTATCCTTAGGGGGCAGCACGGTTAAAACCTCCCCCCCCACCCCTCATACCCTATTGGTACCTGACTCTAGTGGCTCAGGAGCACTAAAGCCAGGGCCCAGTACTTGAGCCCTTGCAGTTAATCAAGCGAAAGTTTCTTCTTTCAATGCAAACTCGGCTCCTGAATCGCATTGTCCTACATCAAGAGAGCAGGGGACCTGCCATGCTTTTTTCGTTCAACAAACCGTGCCTAAAGTTGGCCTGCCCCGGCTACGTGCCGCAAGGTTCCTACTACCCCCCCTTCAGGGATCAGGTAGTAACCGGCAAGCACTGCCCCCCTATCTCGAGGCAGACCTAGCCCTAATCCCGTTTGCGTGTGACGTCCGAGCCTTCGGAATTGTAACGTAGACCGGACACAAAGTTTCAGGACCTCAGATTCAGCTCTTTGTCTGTTACGAGGCCATCCGCAGAAGGTGAAATGCGTCTCTTAAGCAGAGGATGGCCCATTTCCCTGCCACCCTGCCCGCCTCAGGGTGCGAGCTCACCTAACTATAAAAGGTTTGCACTCCCCCCCCCCCGTGAACACTCTGGCACCGTCGCTGACAGATATTTGTAGAGCTGCGGCTGGGGGCCCCCAACACGTTTGCTATATTCTATAGTATTCGTGTGGGTCAGGTAATGCCTCCTTGTTTCTCACCTCAAACAGGTATAAGAGGGTTTAGTGTCAGCTTGCATAACTGCTCCAGAGATTCCGTACGGTAGACCCCTGTCGAGCTCCTTTATCCCCTCGTCAGCCAGATGTGGTGCGAATGTCTTGGCGCCAGGCCCATAACTCAATGAATCCCGCAGCGGAAACGGTAGAGGGCCGGGTTGTCCATGGGTTCTATATTTTGAAGGAAGGGTGGGGTTTTCCACAACGTTCCTGTGGCACGTGTGAAAACGGGTAACGTTTATCCCAGTGGTTATCCAGAGTTTCACTGAGTGGGTAGTGCTATGACACACAGTGAATGGTCTTCAATCGCATGCCAATGTGCATTGGCTTGTTTTGGTTGACAACTGTGCGACAACAAGTGCATTGGTCTCATCTAAGCAAGATCCCAAAGTCCGTCATTACCAACGTTATGTCCTGCCTTTCTCTCCTCCTTCAGGGAACAGATGGGTTACATACTGGTAACCAAGACAGTTTTTATATTGTTATTTGTTTGGTCGCCGGGTGCATGGTATTGAAATGTTTGATTTATTTTTTATTTTAACAGTAGAGATGAATTACTTCATGGTACTCCAATATTGTGGATACAATTGTTTTTAATGTCAGGCCCCCTAAACCCCCAAAAACTATGCATGGGTGCTTGCCCTTTAAGTGTTGCGAGCAAATGGATAACTGGCTAAGCTGTACACATTATGCAACAAATGACTTGCATCACAACAGCATTCTCATTATCAGTAATTAATTACACTGGTGTTAGTTTTACCTAATTCTGAGTACTACTCTGTTTGATGAATTCACTACAACAAAATTTATCTTGCGAGGTGAAACGGAGGACTACAAATATATTACCAAACAAAACAATATTATAATGCACAACATTACAAATTATAATTCTTTCTATTGAGGTTGTGCTTCACATAAATAAATTATTTAATAAATACCTGTTTACATAAGCCACTTTATTCACACCAACAAGACAAAGTTTTGAGGGTGCAAACATAATATCTGAGTGCAGAGCCATAATCTCTATATATATGAGAGAAGCAAGCCCGCTGCAAGCTTCGAGAGTCGTTCTGGCGCTCTCTCGTATTTACAATATGCACTCTTGACTTTGCCATTAAAAGAACCCTAAAAGCTGCCTCAGATGAACTATTAACAATTAGAATAAAGTTTTCAAAACAGCGCTGCAATCCATTTCTTACTGGTTTAAAATGAATGGAAACTATCTAGTGTTTTTCCATGGGTGCTCCGAGCCCTATGCCAGTGCCTTTGCCAAGGACCACGGTTTTTCAACTAAAATCTTCTTTACTGTCCACCTACATCTTTGGGATGGACTGAGGATGAGTAAATTAACATGCAAATTAAATTTTTTTTTTGGTGAACTATCCTTTTTAATGTTTTTTATACAAATATATCAGTATATCAGAGTATTTGTGTCAAAGTGTGGTTAATAAGGAATTTACAAAAATATTGTATTTTATGTGACCCAGGCATGTTTCATACCAAATCATCACCCTGGTATCATCTCGTTGAGAATGATGTTCTGCTTTGAAAGACACTGACATGATTATGTGCCGCTCTGAGTCCGGACTAAGATGTTAATGACAAAGACTGAGGTTTTCATTATTAATTAACTGAATTACTTGTCTGTTTGCCTTTCATTTGCTGCATTTAATCCATCATGGAACCTCAGTTTTAGGTGCCAAAGCTGAAATACTGCAATAGGGAAACACTATATTGACTTGGACCGAAATTTACAAGAACTAATCTAACAAATCTACTGAATGGAACTGAGCAAAAGAAGTGTGAGTTTAAAAGCTTTCAAAAAAAAACACAGACATATTTTTTAACTTTTTTAAACCACTGAACAGAACATTCGCCGTGATTGATCATTTGTAATTGTGTTTTTTATTAAGGACCATCAAAAACATTTTCCAAGATACTCAGAGCAAGCACCGAGCGACTCCAATGCTCAAGCCTATTGAGGCAGCTTTACCTCGTTAATACACCAGCTCTCCCCCATTTGGTGCATTGCTATGCATTTTTGGTACAGCTGTCCAACATGCCTGTTTTCCTCTTCATTCTTCTGGTGTGCTCCCCAAGGTAAAAAATACATGAACATCACACTGTCCTTACATAAACAAAGAGGGCAGGTCGTCCAGGAGTGGTGGATCGTGAATCCGTACAGACAGCAGGGCCTTTAATCTGTGAGGGATGCAAGCGCATGTGGTCTGGAGCTCTACCTCATCATCAGTGACCAAAGTGCAGCTCCCTCCAAGTCTGGGCTTTCTGGCTGGTTATGGGTGAGTGACATGAAACATTATAGTACTGAAGTTATTTTTCTGTCCTTCCTAAAGAGGCAAACTGTGCACCAATCAGAACATAGTTGAAGTTTAAGAGTATAAGAGGAGGTGGATTTTTTGAAACCAATGAGGAGTTTTTGCTATGGGTTGTGGGGTGGCTCTCAGTAGAGAAACCACACAAGGGATATGCTAATACAACTAAATCTCACAGAAACTAAAATTAAAGAGATAATTGAGTGTTATCTGTTTAAGAATACTTTTTGTAGCCAAGTTTCAAGTTTGGGATTACTAAGAATTTTTTTTTTTCTGAAAGAAATGACCTGGCATTTGTTTCTTTCGCAAGATAAATTAAATTGGCAAAAAAAAAGTGGTGAGAATAAAATCATTAAATTGTTTAGTTTATTCCCAAAAAAATCAAAAAAAAAAAAAAAAAAAAACAATGATTTGCAAGCACACCTTTGTTCAACATTAATAATAATCTGAAATGTTTTCTTGAGAGCTGTAAACCAGCATATTATAAGTGATTTCTGAAGGATCATGTGACACTGAAGGCTGGAGTAATGACTGCTGAAAAAGTTATTTTAATTGTAATATTTTATCAATATTGCTTTTTTTACTACTGCATTTATTATGTAATAAATGTGGCCTTGATGAAGTAACATTTAAAAAAAGAAATCTTAACCAACTCTTAACTTTTGGACTGTAAGTGTACTGTATATTGTTAAAATAATAAAGTATAATTTTAAAATTAAATTAAGTTTTAAATTAATCTTGAATAGGCATTATTTGACTGAATTAAATCCCTTTAACTTCTCATGATCTTGGTTTGTGTTTTCGTGCAATGCTTTAGAATTGACAGGAAAAAAGTCCCAGATTGTTGTGTCATATTCCAGTAAATGTAAAATTGCTATACAAGGCCATTTTGGGAAGAGAAAACGTTAAGAAAATGTTGTTTTTCTTTACTTCCATGGTGCAAACTGCTTCAAACATTGATAATTGTTATGATATGATATGGCATCCCATCTGAAACAAATGAACATGATTTTAATCAGTTTTATAAGGAACTTAACTCTAAAGTAGTTTAATATGATAATGCTGAGTTGACCATGTGAACCTGGCGTGGTGCACAGGATCATGGGTCTTGTACAGTCAGTCAGTGTCTGGGTTATCGGGAAGTTCGTGCGCGAGTTCTTCCAGCAGTCGTGATCATCTGCACACGCATCATGAGTTTCGAAGAGCTGCCCAACGTGGACCTGATCCTCAAGCTCTTGCACCGACATCTTCCTGGGCCGAGAGACGGAGAGAACTGGACCTGGAGGAAGACCTGTACGCAAAACTCATCTTCCTCAAAACCGCTCTCCAGAACCATGATCAAGTGGACCAGAGAGAAGAGTGAGTGAGTGTAGTTAGGATTAGGACGCTGACCTTCGGAGGAAACTCCAAACGAAACCACGAACGCACAAAGCGGAATTTTGGCCTCCTTCCCAAGTGCACGGTTTTGAATTGAATCCAGTAACGCATTGCTTCTTTCAATGTTAACTGATGGAAACGGTAGCACTCATGTAGTTTTCAGCCGGTGGAACGTGCACTTGCTAGTGTTTTTTAAGGGCTTGATAAGTGAACTTAGGTCTTCCATGCATGCGCCCACTTTGAGACGACTCGCGTACTTTGGGAGTGCATGCGACGTGATGGACGTAGACGAGAATCCAGCCTACTTGCACACCTACTCTGGCAGACCTTTGGCTTGATTTTGAACGTCCTCTCTGATTTCCGAAGGCGGAGAACCGCAGGCCTGTAGGTGGCGCTGTATTTTCGTGGACACTCTCTTTTTTTGCCTTAGTTCCATTTTACATCACTATCAACTAGACGCAGTCTTCTATCCACCCCACCTTTCTCAGTAATACATTCGGATTAGTTCAACCACGCCGGTATCTCCAACCTTTTTTTTCTCATGTACGACGAAGTGTGAAGAAGAACGGATCGCAACCAGTAATACTTCACTCCTTGGGTACCTTTAAGGATATCATCTGTACTTTATATGAACAGATTTGGAAATTTGAAAAAGGACGTGGTTATTGTTTTATAAAGGACATTGAAGTACAATGACTTTTTCAAAACGAATGGGAGATTGTTTTTTCACCATTTACAATTACGGATTTAATTCAGTTTCCAACAAATCCTGATTTTTCTGTTATTATTTATTATTATTTAAGATCCGTATTTTCATGAAATAGAAAAGAATGTGAAGTGGTTCGGTGTACTTTTCTTCCATATAATCCAAATGGTTTTTATTAATGGTTTTACATAGACCAATTTGTTTCAGAAGGCCTTTTGAATTGTTTTCTGTGTAACATTTGGTTTGTAAATTCAAAATATTTTATTAATGATTTACATGATGTTTCTATTACAATCTATATTCCATAAATTCCAAATGATTTTGACGAATCCTTTCATTCATTAGCAAATTTTGAATGTGTTCTGTTTATATGTCTTGACATGCACATTTATTGTTCAGAACCGAATTTTGAATGACTTTCCTTTCTTCCGTAATCTTAATTCTTTCCTGAATGATTTACACAAATTATTTCAGGGACAAAATTTAGAATACATTTCTGCTCTTCATAGATTCCAAATGATTTGATGAAATGACTTTACACTTTAACTGGTTTCGAATGATTTTTGATGGTTTCTTTATAAACACTTATTTTCCACAGAAATGTTTTTTCAACAATGAATTTGAATGGTTCTGTCTTCATTTTCTTTGTAAAATATACAAATGATTTTATGAACGACTGACATGAAAGAATTTGTTTAGAATTGAATTTTAAATGCCTGTTCCTGTCTACATTTTTTTTTATAAATTCCAAACGGTTTTATGAATGATTTACACAGACATTGTTGGTTTCAAACAATTTTAAATATATATTTCTTCATAAATCCAAATTATTTTAATGTAAAAAAAAAAAAAAAAAGTTATTTACATAGAAATTCATATCTGAAATAAACGTTTTTTTTGTTGTTTGCTTGTGAAATTGGTTTTCATAAAATCTAAATGATTTTCTGAATTGATCACACGAAATTTGTCCAGAACAAATTTCCGAATGCATTTCTAGGTACATTTTCGTCGTAATTCCCCAATCATTTTTCTATTTACAAACCATAAAGTGGTTCGTAGTGAATTGTGAATCTGATTTATTTAATCATAAATCCAAGTTCATTATTTATGAACGATTCACTCAGAAATAGTTTGAATTAATTTGAATGTGGTTCTTCATAAATCCAAAATATTTTCCTGAACGATTTACAGAGAATGTATTCATAAATACACAGACTTCATGCGAATATGAGCAAAATCAATTGTTTTCTCTAAACCCATTTTCACATGCAAAACACTAGCGTAAAATTGTTTTGCAAATGTTTCTGTGTCATTGGTTCATTCATGCAAACACAAACAGAATGAACATTTTTCTGTTAAGTTCTGCTCGTGGTGTTCATAAATCACTGTGTCCGTGGAACCATTTGACTTGGTGGTGAAAGTGAATAATGAATAATAGTTATTAACAGATAGTCTACATCCTTGAAGGCATGAGAGATTTACAGATTTGTTAGCAGTATTAATATCTGCCTAGCCCGGACTGTGGGTCTCATCAAAAGTTTTTGGTACATGAGGAAAGAATCTGACTCACATTTGTACTAACGTACTTATATTTAATTTGAGCAATACGACAGGCGGGTTGACCATAAAGGACATGAAATCCATTTTTTTATCCAACACCTTTTGGCAGCCATACTCCATGAAGGAGCTTTCTATGATCAGGGACTCACGTATGAACCGCTGGAGTCCTCTGCTAGGCTGTAAGATTTACAATGGGATCATGTACGATATAAAAAGTAAAATGACTGTCAATGTGAGTCCACCCACGCCAGACGGATCGTGTTTGTGCCTGATGCTTGAGGAGAACACTGAAATACTGTTTTAAATCCATCTCTGAACTAATGTCATTAAAGACAATGTAGCATGATGAAAAATATTAATGTTTTTGCATGAACCGCTTTCATTACTTTGCGTGTGCAGAACTTTTTTCAGGCAACATCAAAACGGGGGGAAAAGAAAAGCTGTAGCTCTGCATGACACAGGACAATGGTTTAATTGAACGTTCAAATAAAGCACACAATTAAAGGACAAACGTGCCACTTTTGTTTACTTTTTTTGTTCTTATATTTCTCTCTCTTTTTTTATGGTACTGATTTTAAACTAGTTTAAAAATCAGTCAATTTGTTGTGCAAGAAATCAATACGGAAAAAAAAATTTTGTTCTTTTTGTAAAGAAAATGTAACCACAGTTTTCAACACTGAATAATAATCAGAAATGTTTTCTTGAAGCAGCAGTCAATCAGCATATTAGAATGATTTGAAATGACCCTCGTCTTTCCTGGCTTCTCCTCTAACATTGAGTACAAAAACGGTGCAACTTTCTATTTGTAGAAAATTTGTAAATCCTCTGCACTGAATTCATCAGTAGCCTACTCCTACTACGATAGTTACTAGAAACACATTTAACAGCAGACAGCCAAACACTGGTATAGATTGTGATTTTATTAGCTCAGTTTTGCATCTTTATGTCTGTCGGTTTGTGATATTTGGAAACGTAGCCTGACGGCTCACATTCACAAACAGCCCATTTACATTTCAACAACAATTACAATAAATTACTGTCCATACTAATAAATAATACTAGTATTTTATAATTTTTTAGAAACTGATTTCAAGTATCCTTTGACATCACAGAAATTCACAAAGAAAACCTACATAAATTCTGTACAGAACACACAATTCTGTTTCCTTATCAAACAAAAAAAAAACATTTACAATTTATCCAACATTGCCAATGATGATGACCACACACACACCCACAACACCCCACACACACACACATCACTTGAAAAATGCCCATGCTTATGAATTTACGAGGCTCAACCAATTGGTGTGAGTTTGTGGGGCATTACTATTTAAACAGACCAATGGAAGACTAATGCTTTAACTTGACTGAAAACACTGCAATCAATAAGATTGCGGAAAGTGATTACAGATTTTTTGTAGTTCCAAAACGCTGAAAATGAGCCATTTCTGTACATCATCTTGACGGTTTTTGTTAACTGACTGAAGTACGCTCGTGGTTGAACACAGATATTTTTTTTCACATTTTTTCTACATTATTTTACTACATAAGTAGTAACTAGTGAAGTAATGGCATTACCTTTTACATTTACAGGAAAATACCTTACCTAACCGATATACACTGACCAGCTCTCCCATCCTGTGCTGAGAGAAAGTGCAGAGGCAAAAGACACATCCTTCAGCCTGAGGCTTATTCATATTCACTCTCGGGTGTAAAGTGGCCCTTTACAGTTACCACAGATATTACTTTTTGGGAGGTTTGTTATTAAACATAATAAGCAGCACCCAGTTTAGTGACGACAACAAGTACCACAAAAGTCACGTTATGCATTACGTTTCCATAAAAGGTAACTAAGTAATGAAATTAACTGTATTTATTTTTAATGGGAGTAACACAATTATTGTAACTGGCATCACTTTTTAAGTAACTTTCCTCCACACCGTTAATAATTATTTTATTTATTTTATTTTTTTTACTTGTCTTACAAAAAAGGTTGGTGAAAACAAGTCTAAACAGGACCACAGAGGTCGTCGTGCTGAACCAGTGTTATTGGAACATTTTATTGGTTTATTTTTCCTTTTTAAATGGTTTTTTAGAGTTTACTTCAACTGTAAGAACCCTTTTAAGTTGTTTAAGTGAAGGAGAGTTTAAGAGTTAGTTTACAACCGCTTACGTATAAGCTTTTTACTTGCTGGCACATGTATGGCATGCTTCAAAATTCATAAAAATTGTGAAGATTATACATGATGAAGAACAAACTGTAAGAATCACAAACTTCGTTGCTCACAGATCGTCATTTTTCCTCTTCAGTTATCCAAAAGGCGCTGGAAAAAACCAACCAAAAAACACGTCATCACTTCAAGCGCTCTATTGCATGAAATATGTTAAACTGATGTCCACAGCCTGTGTGTGTAGGGTTTTTTCTGTGTGAACTGCATCGTAAACGCACAGAAATCTGGACACTCCTAGGTGGACAAACAGGAACAGAATGACTCCACTGCAGCAAAGGAAGGAAACCACTTGATATGCTCGTTCACGGTCACACCACACAACACACACACACACACACACACACTACACACACACACACAGACTGGCGTTCGCACTCCATTAACAAAACCATCCCGCATAATCGTCATCTTCATCGCCGGTGGCGGGCCGCGCTGCCCTCCCTTGAGGATCAGCAGGAGATTTCTTCTTCTTTCCGCCTCCTCCACCGGGCACCTTCAGAGAGATCGCCGAGCTTGGCATACTGCACACACACAGACCAGAAACCAGCTATTGATTATGTCGACTTGCAATGATTACTGGAGGTTTTTGAAAAATATAGTAATGCCTAGTACATATGTTTATGTTTCCACCAAGCATATCGTTTACTGAAAACAAAACAAAAACAACAACAAAAAACGTACTTAAAATAAAGCAAGGTATAAAATAAAATATATTCAAAACAACTTAAACTTATTTTATTTCAGGCTAGTTTGGCCAAGACATTTTTTAACTACATTCCTAAATGTTTTTTTTTTACAATTTTGTACTAAATTATTCAGTCCCAAAAAAGCTAAAACTACCAAAAGATTATAAAACTACACACAAATTGCAAAAATTACAAATGACAATATAATATGTAGGATATATATATATATATATTATATATCTATATATATATATATATAATATATATATCACAATGTATTCAACAGTATTACAAACAAAGTAGCTATAAACAGTAACCAAAATATAAAATATATTTTGTGATAATTAAGATAACATGAAAGCCTAATTTTTTTTTTTAAGATGTTCATTTTGTTTGTCTAGTTCAATGATAGTGGTCCTTGAAAAAAATAATATACTAACAGTACACTAAGTTTTTTTTTCCTAAAGGGGGTCAGGGTCAAGATTTTTCAAAATTTTTAGAAATGAATTTAAAGAAACGTGTAAGAGAAATGTAAGGTTTTTTAAGAAATACTTAAATTAATACGTTTTAATCACAATGGATGCATTAAATTGATCACTGGATGGGAGAGACATCTTCTAGTGTTTACTTTAAGATTTTCGAATAAATGCTGTTCTTTTGAACCGTCCTATTCAGCGTTGCCATCACAGAAAATAAGTACATTAACTACAAATATATTAAAATAGAAAACTGTTTGTTTAAATTTGGAAACTGTTTTTCCACATAAGTAGGAGAAACTTCTTTACCACCCACACATCATACATTATATTATATATATATACAGTACAAGGTCAAACAGTTTGGAAACATTACTATTTTTAATGTTTTTGAAAGAAAGTTTCTTCTGCTCATCAAGCCTGCATTTATTTGAATCAAAAATACAGAAAAAATGTAATATTGTGAAATATTAGTTACACACTTAAATAATTGTTTTTAAATTTATTATACTTTAAATTATCATTTATTTTCTGTGATGCAAAGCTGAATTGTTAGGATCATTATCACACATGATCCTTTAGAAATCATTCTAATATGATGATTCATTATCAAATTGGAAACAGTTATGCTGCTTAATATTTTTTCAGAACAACTTGATACTTTTTTTAGGATACTTTGATGAATAAAAAGTAAAAAAAGAAAGAAAAAAGAAGCTATGTTTTAAAATAGCAATATTTTGTAATAACAATATACACTACTGGTCAGTAATTTGGGGTCAGTAATTTTTTTTCTTTTCTTTTTTTTCAATAAAAAATCAAATATTTTATTCAGCAGGATGTGTTAAATTGATAAAAGTGAGAGTAAAGAAAATATATTATTAGAATAGAATATTATTAGATTTTTTTTTTTATTTTGAATAAATGCAGTTTCTTTTTAAAAACCTTTTATTCCATCAAATTAGATTAGACAGCAGAACTGTTTTTCCAACACTCATAATAATCAGAAATAGAATGATTTTCTAAATGATCATGTGATAGACTGGATGTTTACATGTTAACAACACGAAGGCTAGGAGTATGGATGCTGAAAATTCAGCTTTGTGGGGGGCTCACAGAATAAATTATTTTTTTTAAAGCTCTGTATATTCAAATAGACAACCATTATTTTAAGTTGTAATAATATTTTCCACAAATATTACAGTTTTTTTTTCTGTATTTTTTGATACAAATACAATGCCAGGCTTGATGCAGCAGAAGAGATTCTGCCTCTTCAAAAACATTACAAATATAATGTTTTCCAAACTTTTGACCTGTACTGTATATAGATATATATATATATATATATATATATATATATTATATAGATTATATATATCTATATATATTATATATATATATATAAATTATTGTTATTAATTATTTCTATTTTTATTTTACTGGTAATATAATTTACATATTTTTTAATATTTTTTTTTTTTTCTGATACTGAGCTAAATGACTCCTTTAGTGCGCGTATGAAGTTTAGTTTGAATAGTCCACAGTATTGTGTGCAAGGACTGACACGCACGTCGTTGTTCCATGGTAATTTCATAAAGGTTGAGTTGCAAGACGCGTGACAGCTTGTCCTCGTCCTGCTCGTCCAAAAAAACCCGCCAGTAGCGTCCTCCATGGAAACACAGTCCTCGCTCCCACTGACAAACCCTGGTAGACTGAACAGCACAGTATTTGACACTGATCAGAGATCACGCTGGCCAGCTGAAGGATGACGGTGTTCTACTCGTTTCTACCTGTACCGTTCTTTCTCTGACAGCACTTGTCCTGTCAGCAACAAAGTCTCCTCTGTGGAGATGAACCAGCACTTGAGCGATGGTTTTCTTTCCTGCAATATCAAACGCTGTTTCAAACTAATGCAACGTTAGAATGCCAAAATTCTAAGTTTATTTATTTCAAAAACTCACATGAGAAAAAATATTATTTAAAATGCCAGCTGAATATCAGTAATTTGCAACCTTAAAAGCAGGTGGGGTAGTTCTCCGATTTCCTTGTACATGTTCTTCTCTTATCTGAATGGACAACTGGCGGCCTCGTCCCAGCCTGAGGCACAAGAAACACAATGGCAACAGCTCAAACACCTTTCACTGGTTCAATCTAGCACTGAGCATACAGAAGCATATTTTCTACAATCATATTTACATTTAGTCATTTACCCCAAAGCGACTAACAACTAAGGACAAGGAACGCAATTCAAAATAACAAAAGAGGCAATGATATGCATTGCTATAACGAGGTCTCATTTAACCTTAAATGCAGTACACGTAGCAAGTTTTCTTTTAAATTATATAATAAATAAATAAAAAAACTGATAGAATAGAAAAAGAACAGAGCAGCTAAGTGTGAGAGGCTTTCTTCTTGTTGCGTTCTGTTTAATTGTATAATAAATAAAAAGAAAACAAGTCATTAAATGAATAGAGTGCAAGTATAAAAGGGACAATTTTTTAAGAAAAAAAATCATATTTTGAATTAGTTTTTCTTTTTTAATTTTTCAGTTTCTTTAAAACATTTGAATTTCTACGATTAAAGTTTTTAGTGAATACATTTTATGGTTTTAGTTAAGAATAAGTTATAAAACTTTTTAAAAGTTTTAGGTAACAACACAGGCATCATGATTTCAGATGACTTGTAATATAGTAATAGAATTCATATAGCTTTAATTAATTTTATTATGAAAGATTTTAATATTATATAATTATAATTTTTGTACTATATTACTTTTAAGCAGATTATTAAAGTATTTATGAATATTTCTAATTAGTTTTTATTTCTATAATTTTCCATTTTAAGTTTTTTTGTTCACGTTTTAGTAATTCTATTGTTTAGTCATTTTTATTAGTTAAAAAAAATATATTTGAAGATCATCATTTATTTAATTTCAAAGAATAAATGTTTTTTTGATATTTGGTGTTTAGTTAACAACACTGTTTTGTGAAGTCATCAGGAGAGCTAGTGAAGTAATAAGGTGAGTAATATATTATAATATAATGCAACCTATGGGACTTTATTAAAACACTTTTGATCATGCATCACATTGATTTTACCACAGTTAAGGTGTTATGTAATACATGACATGGACTGTTAGATGCTTAAGAGGGCACCTATTAGGTGTGTGTTTTTTTTGGGGTGTTTTTTTTTTTACTTTTTCCTTTTGCTGTGTAATATATCTGTTTTGTGCATGTAAACCAATATGCAAAGTTAAAGTCAAAATCAAAGAGAGTTTGAATCTCCTCCAAACAGAAAATTTTGCCTGAAATGCCTTATTGGTTTGTCCTGCCATTATATTTTCTGTGATTTAGCTATGTATTCCATGTTTTTGTTTGCTATTTTTTTGCATAATGCAAACACCTACTGCTGCTTTGGCCCGCCCACAAGGACTGTTGGAAAGCCAGTTATGGTAAAGAGCATTACACACCATCTAATTGGCTGACCAATCAACCAACAGCCAGGGTTGGCTGACCAATCAGAGAAGACTTGGCTTTTTGGAAGGCGGGGCTTTAAAGAGACAGGAGCATTTCAGGCAGAGAGTGAAAAGAGCTGCTGCAGCAATATACAGTATGAGAAAAATATGTGCTTTTTAAACATTAAATCATGTTAAATCATCATTTAATAAATCATCACAATATGGACAGTTTTAATGCTTGAGGACGCACCTGCGCAGTCCCTCACCATAAGTCTGGAGGCTTTTTTCCCAGAAGCGTCTGCGGCCTCTCTGAGGCGATCTTTCATTCTGAACACAACACAAACCAGTAAACATGGGTTATGTGTGGACAAATGGATGAATTTGGATCATTTCCAGGATTATTTATTAATCATTTTTGCATTTCCTCACCTCAAACACAGATGCGGCCTTCTGATACAAGTCCACGGCTTTCTCCAGATCAATCGGCTCGATGAGTCTGAAGAAGTGGATGGCACTAGTCAACACCGGTAATGGTAACACAACCTTTGCATGCATATTAGAGTTTTAGTTTAACGCATAAGAAACTACACAAACAACCTCTCAAAAAGAGTTTGGATCTGTTTACTCACTTCCCAGCTCTGTCCAAGGCTATTCCAGCGGTGCCGCGTCCCGTTCTCCACGTACATGATGCTGGCCTTCTCGATCAGCTGAATGGCTTCAGGCATTTTCTTCATGTCCTGCAGGTGTAGAAGAGTCACTCACACACATCTCAAACCTACAGGCCATCCATGACAATCACTGCATGACCAGCTCACCTTCAGCATCATGCCAGCCTGTTCATATGCTCTGAGAAGAAGAAAAGCACGTTTTATCGTGGGTTACATTGTACAGATGTGTAAGTAAAAAAATATAGTTCAATTAACTACAGTAATATGTTTGAACTATTAAAGGAAATTGGTAAACTATAGATTAGTTTAGTAAATGTATAGATTAGAGTTAATGAGCAGCCTAATCGTTATTTGAAACATTATTGGTCACTTACTTTGCTGCGTGGAAGAGTCTGAAGAATTTTAGTTAAGTAAATATGAGTATTGAATGAGAGACTAAACCAAAATTTAATCAAATACTATACTGTTCAGAAGTTTGGGGTCGGCAGGATTCGTTTCATGTTTTTTGAAAGAATTCCTCCTTCTGCTCACCAAGACGCATTTATTTGATCAAAAAATACAGTAAACAGTAATATTGTGGAATATTATTACAATTCAAAATAACTGTTTCTAACTGTGTGTAAATTGTAATTTATTCTTGTGATGCACAGCTTCATTACTCCGTTCAGTGTCAACATGATCCTTCAGAAATTATTCTAGTCTTTGATTTTCTGATTATTATCAATGTTGAAAGCAGTTTTGCTGCTTCATATTTTTGTGCAAAAGGTGTTTTTTTCAGGATTCTTTGATGAATATACTGTAAGTTCAACAAAGAACAGCATTTATTTGAAAAATAAATCTATAATTGTCTTTTACTGCTAATTTTGATCAATTTAATGGACCCTTGCTGACTAAAAATCAATAATTTCTTTCCAATCAATCAAGCACATCCATCAATCTTAACCACAAAAAACTTACAGAAATTATCAAGAAAAAACACAACATAATACACAACATCCCTATATATATTACCCAATATTTAAAAGAATTGACATTAAGGTGAATAAATGAGCATAAAAATAAAATCAGATACTGTAAATCTCTGTGGTATATGGCTCTTCTGCACATTAATTAGTTTTGTTTGTTAAATTAACTTTTTGTAATTATGATTTCTTTTGGGAGGAGAAGATTACGCTTTGTTTTCTGCTGTGTGGTACTCGGCCTCCTTCAGATATGCATCCTTTCGCTTGTTCGAACTGTTGGCGTTTTTTAAAAGCCCAGCTGTTTATAACACCAACAGACAATTGCGCGTTTATGGTCCCAATTTCACAACATAATGACCTTCATCAGTAACCATCAGTGCAAGACGTCAGTTTACTGAAGGTCTACATCACCTGCTTTTGCCATCTCTGAAGCGGCTCCATCATAATCAGGTTTCCACTTGGACATGCTGGTCTTCAAGCTGCATAAAGTAAAACAAATATTGTATGGTGTTCACTAGTATCCTCCCAACCCTTGCGAAAAAGAAGTGTGCTTAAATGTATTGAATGTGCATGTATTTTGCTGTGTTTGATATACATACTAAAGCACAATGGCCCAAAATTACTTGATAATAATTTTGTGTGTTATTCAATATCATGTTTAAAGTAAATAGATTTTAAACCTACTAAACTGCAACTTTATCATTATAGATGTGGAATTAAAATGTATATGTACAATTTTCAATAGAAATTACATCAAGATATAATTTAGTTTACCATAAATGCTTCTCAGTAGATACACTTTCAAAATATTTTAAAGACTACAGAATTAATTATTAAATTGCATTAGTTTACACTAAAGTACTCTTTTTAAAAGTACGCTTCTCTTCCCAATGTAACATATATTACAAAACATATCATAATGCACAGTTGCACATAATATAAAAAAAATATGTTTTAAAAAAAAACACAAAAACACCCTGAACTTTAGACTCAAAATCTTCTGTTTGCTGAGATGTGTAGCCTGTGACAACTTGCCCCGGTGTCTACTGCCTGATGGGCACATGAACATGCACTATATTTCAGGAATGGCGCACATCATCAGTAGAAGCCTCATAATAATAACCGCATCAGGACCACTGCTGCTGTCGCCAAGGTAACCTCAATCATCTGGCACGCGCGATTACTCAATCAGTCTCGCTGTGTAACTTTATCATGAACGCGCATCAGAATCCTTAACCAACCAAAAAAACACTTCACTTACACGAAGATAAATGAAAAAAAAACATCCATCATCAGCATTACTGACTGACAGCGACAGCAGGATCGTATGTCGGTGTTTGTGTGCGAATGCATGAATATTTTTCACATCTCACCATTTCTCGGCTTTGGCGATGTGCTCGTGCGCCTCGTTGATCTTCTGCGCAGCCATGGCTCTCGGTTTCGCGGATGAAGAGGACACAGACCGACCCGAGGATGAGGATGGACTGTTACGTAGATTATCCTGATTTTCTTCAACAGCTCGTCCACGTCACGGTGTTTTTCTACGGGAGCCCGAGTGGGATGCTGCAATGCACCATTAAACATCTACGATTTACACTGCCTCGTTTTTATTATACTCATGCATTTATTTGAGTATAAGTAGAATATATTTATTAATATTATTATTAATTTATTTCTTTACGGATTTAAAATGTGTAATTTTTATTCAGTTTAATTATTAATAAATAATATAGATAACATTTTCAATGTGTTTCGAGATATTTACCTTGTATTGTATTGTATTGTTTTATATTATAATATATAATATTATGTTATAATGTGTGTGTGAAGTAGACCATATGTATTTATTTATTTATAAATATAATTTTTGTTAGAATATGGATAGCATATTTTAAATGTGTTTACAGATATTTGCCTTATTTTCATTATTCATTTATTTACATATGATTTCTATATATTCTAAGTAAAAGTTATTTGTTTGTTTGTTTTATTTAATGTATTTATTTATTGACGGATTGAATGTATTTGCGATTTTAGAATATAGGTAATATTTCAATTACCTTTTCAATTTATGTGTTTATAAATATTTTCCTTATTTTTGTTATTCAAATGTTTATGTATAAGGGAAACGTATTTATTTACTTATTAACGGATAGAATATATATATATATTATATATATATATATATATATATATATATAATATACAGAGAGAGAGAGAGAGAGAGTGTGCGTGTGTATATATATATATATATATATATACATACACCTGTAGCCTATATATCTTTTCCTATCTTACATGTGCAGTATTTAAATTGTATTAATAAAGACAATTTTTTAACTGTCAAAAAAATTGAGAAAGTTTTTAACTGGTGCGATAATGGAAACAATTTTTACGCTATCGTGTAAAACATTTAGTTTAGACAAAAAAGTTCAATATTAGGCTGGTTTATAGAATTAAGATTTTTTTGTATGCTTTTTATTAAAAAGTAAAAACAAACAAACAAACAAAAGAACTGTTGAAAAGGCGACAGATGTCTGCTGTTTATTTTAGACATCTGACATATAATTTTTATAATGGGTCAATTTTGTTCCGCTCTTCCTTTGGAATGCGTCGGAACCGGAAGTGGCGGTGACGTCACGGTCGCTCTCGTATTCCCAGCGCAGGACAACAACTGACTGACTGTCTGAGGAGATTGAAAACTTTGACAAACTCTTCAGAAAAGCCGCTTTAAAGTTTAGTAAAGTTTCCCTCCGTGATGTGCGGGCGTGTTTGAAGCGGACTGGCCGTGCGGCAGATGTGGACTGGCCGTTAGTGGTGGATGGAGTCGGGGTTCGGTGTCCAGCGGAGGGCCGGCGGTGGCTCGCCCGCTGTGGGAGCGTCGCAGCGCCGCAGGAAGATGCCGCCGAGAGCCGCTGATTATAAACTGCAGGTGATCATCATCGGCTCCCGTGGAGTGGGAAAGACCAGCCTGATGGAGAGATTCACCGATGACACCTTCTGCGAGGCGTGCAAGTCCACTGTGGGTAAGACGAACTGACCGAAAGAGAGAGTTAAAGCTGTCAGTCTGGAGGGGCAACAACAACAAAGACTGTCAGTTTGTTTGTTTACTAGTATCTGTTATCTTTCTGCTTAGTTATTACAACAATACACTCCACATCATTGTGTTTATCTAATAATAAACTATAGATAGATAATGAGTACAGCATATACAGTTAACAGTGATAAGCCGACTATAGATGGTTAAGTATGGATAATTAATAATCTCAATAATATAATTATGTAATTAAATAACAGCAGCTAGTTAGTATGAAATAGCTATGTAACTAAAATATATATAAACTGTATCAGTGATCATCAGTGTTTACTTAGTAAACCATAAATGGTTATTAAAGATTAGATAACTAAGTTAAATTATTTCAGTAATTTAAATTTAATTTAATTCAACTCAAATTGTGAAACTCATGTATTAAATAAATTGAATGCACACAGACTGAAGTAGTTTAAGTGTTTGGTTCTTTTAATTGTGATGATTTTGGCTGATATATTAACAAAAACCCACCAATCTCAACAAATTAGAATATGGTGAAATGCCGATCAGCTAATCAACTCAAAACACCTGCAAAGGTTTCCTGAGCCTTCAAAATGTTCTCTCAGTTTGGTTCACTAGGCTACCACAATCATGAGGAAGACTGCTGATCTGACAGTTGTCCAGAAGACAATCATTGACACCCTTCACAAGGAGGGTAAGCCACAAACATTCATTGCCAAAGAAGCTGGCTGTTTCACAGAGTGCTGTATCAAGCATGTTAACAGAAAGTTGAGTGGAAGGAATAAGTGTGGAAGAAAAAGATGCACAACCAACTGAGAGAACCACAGCCTTATGAGGATTGTCAAGCAAAATCGATTCAAGAATTTGAGTGAACTTCACAAGGAATGGACTGAGGCTGGGGTCAAGGCATCAAGAGCCACCACACACAGACGTGTCAAGGAATTTGGCTACAGTTGTCGTATTCCTCTTGTTAAGCCACTCCTGAACCACAGACGAAGTCAGAGGCATCTTACCTGGGCTAAGGTGAAAAGAACTGGACTGTTGCCCAGTGGTCCAAAGTCCACTTTTCAGATGAGAGCAAGTTTTGTATTTCATTTGGAAACCAAGGTCCTAGAGTCTGGAGGAAGGGTGGAGAAGCTCATAGCCCAAGTTGCTTGAAGTCCAGTGTTAATTTTTCCACAGTCCTGTGATAGGGCTGCACGATGTGTCCCGTTTAAGCATCGATATATCGCGATGTACGAATCCACGATAGTCAACAGGCGCAGGATGTGCGATGTACGCTGTCCGTAGTTGATCCGTTATTCATTAACCGTGCGGGGGCAGCTGCTCCCCCGGCCCTTGACGAATGTGATGAGCGGATTAATTGCAACAGCTTAACCATCATAGAGTGAAAGTTTATCATTTGCATGTGTTTTTAAGTCCTGTCAGTTAAACACGGCGCATATGATATAAGAACGAGCAGAGAGCGAGCGAGAGAGAGAGAGAGAGAGAGAGAGAGAGAGCCCCGGCCGCGCGCGTGCGCGCGCTTACCTTCACCGTTCTTTCAAAACAACACGAGCGCTGTCTTGCTCTCTCTCCCTCGCGCATATTAATCAAAATCAATTGACACGATGGTGTCGAACAAAAAAAAAAAAAAAATACTATCCAGTGATGAAATGTTTTTTCTGTGTTGTCAAATCTTGTGCGATATCCTAAACTGCCGAGATAATTACACAACGCGTGCCGTACACGTCTGATTCGCGAACTAATGATTCCTTTGAACCGATTCAATTTAATGAATGGTTTAAACACCTGACCTGTCCAACACTGAACTCACGAGACGTCTGAATTAGTGTATAAAAAAAAAATCTGTAACCTTTACAATAATATTCTATTTATTAAACTATTTAACTACATTATTTTACATTTTACTATTACTAATCTGCACTTCTACGACATTAATTTCACATTTATAGGCTATAGCCTTCATTGTTGAAATCAAAAGTTGTACCAGTATTTGTTAACATAGTTTATGCACTGTGAAGTTAACATTACCAAACAATGAACAGTTGTGTTTTTATAAACTAAGATAAACAAATATTAATAAAATATAGTAACAAAAGTATTGCTCGTGGTAAAGTTCATGTTAGTTAATGTGTTAACATTCAAACCATATCCTAAAGTTACAAACAAATAATTTACTCTAATTTAAATAAATACTCTGATGTTTAAATCATTTAAAATGAGAATGTAAGTGTGCTCACCCCATTTTTGTTTGTAAGAAAGAAATTAGATTAGATTTCATATCGCAATATACTATCGCAGAAAAATAAAATATCGCAATGTAATTTTGTTCCCAAAATCGTGCAGCCCTAGTCTGTGATGATTTGGGGTGCAATGTCATCTGCTGGTGTTGGTCCATTGTGTTTTTTCAGTCACTGCACCCGTTTACCAAGAAATTTTGGAGCACCACACTTCCTTCTACAGACCAGCTTTTTGAAGATGCTGATTTTATTCTCCAGCAGGATTTGGCACCTGCCCACACTGCCAAAAGCACCAAAAGTTGGTTAAATGACCATGGTGTTGGTGTGCTTGACTGACCAACAACTCACAGACCTGAACCTCAGAGAGAATCTATGGGGTATTGTCAAGAGGAAAATGAGAAACAAGAGACCAAAAAATGCTGAAGGCCACTGTCAAAGAAACCTGGGCTTCCATACCACCTCAGCAGTGCCACAAACTGATCATACTCTCCGCCACGCCGAATTGAGGCAGTAATTAATGCAGAAGGAGCCCCTACCAAGTATTGAATACATGTACAGTATATGAACATACTCTCCAGAAGGCCAACAATTCACTATTTTTTTTTTTTTTTTTTAATTGCTCTTATTAAACTGCTTCAGTATGTGTGCATTGAATTTATTTAATACACAAGTTTCACAATTTGAGTTGAATTACTGAAATAAATGAACTTTTCCACAACATTCTAATTTATTGAGATGCACCTGTAGATTAAAAATATTTCAAGTTTGGTACACATATATATAAAACTGATACACATTTAAAAAACATATAGATTTTTAATTAATTACAGACACTTATATATATTGTCAAAAAAAAAAAAAAAAAAAATGGACAATGGTTATTTAGTAGAAGTAAAACATTTAGTAAAACATAGATGGTTATTTTATATATATGTTTGTGTGTGTGTGTGTGTGTGTGTGTGTGTGTGTGTATATGTGGGTGTAACATATTTTTAAATGTCAAAACATATTTAAATACATTTTAAATTGTAATAATATTTCACATATTATGTGTATATAAAGTAGATAATTATATAATTATAAATAATATGAATGTTCATTTTTGTATTTGTTTTCATATACATAATTAATAAACTGTGCTTAGTGAACTTTTGTTTTTGTTATCGATATTTTACTTCAGATAAAAAAAATTCTAAGTAAAAAAAAATGTATTTACCTTCTAACATAAACAGCTGCAGTAATATAATGACCACTTTAACAGGAGAACACAACAACACCTCGGAGGTCAGAGGTGTCAGTCTGGAGTGTGTTTCCCAAAAGCATCGTTAGGTAACTATGGTCACAAGTTCAAGTGAACTCTATTGCTAACGATTCAACTTGCGACCATAGTTGCAATTGTGGAAATGCACGCCTGGTCTTTAAGTTTTGGTCCTGACACTGTCAATAGAAACGTTTCAGCAAGATGTTAGAAAACCACATCTGGGCCTGTGACCACGTAAATAAGAGAATATTTTCCTGATAATAATCACACTGTTGTATTTTCATCACACAGATTGATGCAAACATTTTTCAAAGATTTAAAAGAGTTTGATGTTAACATGAATGTGAGTTTGCATCTGGGTCTAAACCGTTTTCATCCCGCATTCTCGTGCTTCCGTAATGTTATTACACAAGAGATCTGCCAAGCTCTGAATCAATCTGCATCAGTCATGTGATGAACGACGCGTTTAGAAAACAAGCATTAAAATTTTAAAACCCTTTGATACAAAATCAGTGATTTTTATGCAGTGCATAAATGGTGGATTGATGTCTGGACCAGCGCAGATGTAAAAACTGATAAGGCAAGGTGACAGGCCTTCACATCAGATTAGCTGCATGCTTACTAACCCAATGTCCCAGAATAGCCAGACACATGGTTCACAACAGCTGCTGCTACTAAACATGCCCCATCTCGAGTTTCTGCTCTGTCACACTTGAGGAAGTCATACAAGCTCAGAGAACATGATCTGTTTTGATAGTTTGTTGTCATATGCATGGGAATATTTAGACAGCAAATATACTCCATTCATATGTGTTTCATTAAATATGAATAATTTCAGTGATTTTGAATTTTAGAGGCACCGTAAAGCTTGAAGTTGCAGTATGACTGATCTTACATCTGTTTTCTTCTCGTTTGTCTCTTTGTGTTTGAGGTGTGGATTTTAAAAATCAAAACCGGTGGAGCTGAGAGGAAAAGAAGATCAGGTTACAGATCTGGTGAGTTGCAGAGGAAGTGGCTGTGTCCTTATCATTGACTCAGCCCACCATGTCACTTCCTGTGTCCCCTCAGAAGCACGTGAGATGAAGTAGCTCTGCACTGAGTCATACATTCCAGTCCAGAGTCCCACAGTCAAACATCTTTCATGTGTTGGTGCTGAGATTTAATCAGCTGTGTTTGCTTACAGTTAACCAACTTTTAACTAACGCTGTGGCACTGAGTTAAAAACTCACTGTGAGTTTTCTGATCATTTTACCATCAGAAAGAATTATTGAAGGATTAAAGTACACTCGTATCTAAAATTGTGACGTTTAATTTGTGATTGCATGCTCGCAGCATCCCAGAATTCAACAGTGAATGTGATTATATGCATTTTATTTGTGTGATATCACTAATATCATAACACTAACTGATGTGTATGTCCTGTGTACGTCCTTTTTTCACACTGCTCCTGTCAATCATGCCGACTCTGCCGTTTTGTTTATTCCATTCTATTCATTTATGACCTTTCCTAGTTGATTATTTTCTACAATTCTATTGTGGTCTGGGTTTATGGCATGCTGTTCTATTTCTTATCTATTTCTTATTTCTTATCTACTCTATTCTGATCTGTTTCTTAGGGGGAAAAACCTGACATCTGAGATAAAAAAAAAAAAATTAATATAGAAAATGTGAGATAAAAACTCAGACTTTGGACTTTTTTTTTTTTCTTCTGAAAATGAGTTTGCATCTCGCAATTCTGTTTTTTTTTGTTTTTTGTTTTGGTTTTTCTGTTTCTGCCATGGATATCTAAAAATATATAAAAGGTGAATAAATACATTTGGACCTTTATTCTCAGAATTGCAAATTTCTTTTTTTTTTTTCTTTTTTTTTTCAGAATTGCAAAAAAAAAATCTAGAACATTTTTGATATTTGTGGCGGAAACAAGCTTCCATTTTCGCTTTTATTTTATTCTGATTTATTTGATTTTTTCTGTTATTATTCTATTAGTTCTACTCGTTTCTGTTTTTGTTTTATTTCATTTGGGTCCCTGATGTATTCTATTCTGTGTCTTTGGTGTTCTATTTAGATAAAGTTAAATTTATTCTGTTCTGTTGCGATATTTTTATTTTTTTTTATAATGTTTTAAAATTAATACTGCAAATGGCATGTGGGGGGACTCCTAATAATTAAAAAATATAAATTTAAGAAATGTATCTTTTTATCGTTTAGGTTGTTTAGTAGTTATAGTTTATTTTTACTATCATACCATTCACTAACAATGTAGTCCTTATAGAAAATACAGATGTTACTCTTTCTCATTGTGATTATGTTAAGTCCTCTGTATCACAAAATTGATTAATAAACAGTGGATTAGAATAGTCTATTAAATTATTAACCTAATCATGGACAACCCTAGTTCCTTTCTCTTACTTCATTTTGGTAGAGTCTATAAACTAATGTTTCTTACTTTATTGGTTCCAGTGGTGTCCTGATTCAGTCCTTTTCAAACCAATCATAAACTAATACTAACCTGCCATCACCTCTCCACCCACTTTATCATCATTATTATTTCCTTTGACCCTGAAACTCGCCGGCTTCTGCAGATGTCCTGCTTTGAATGTCCTTGTCTGTAACACATGTCCGCTCACATCCAGCTAGACAGCATCCATGGCTCTGTCTTAACTGCTCATTGACATGTGACGCCTCACCGGTCCTCTTTGTGACATCATATCCTGTTTTGGAAAAATGCAGCCAGACTAGTGAATAAGGTACAGTAAAAATGAGGAAATTAATGTCTGTCATGTGCCGTGATGTTCAAAATGAACCTTTTTCCTTTTGCCTTTGAATCAAGATTGTTTGATGAAAGACTGCTGAAATATATGAATGTTTCATGGATTATTGATTAAAACAAATGATCCGTTCAAGTCAATAACCCACCTTCCTGTGATTTATCGTGAATGATTCATTGGTGCATGTTATGTTTGTCTTTGTCATCTTTTATTAAATAGAAAAAAACCCCCTGATTTTCTGTTCAGCTGATGTCACAAAACCCCTTACTTTTTCCATCCCTCCCTTCCGGCCGTCTGTGATTGTAAGAGACACTTTTCACTGATAAATCCATTATCCTTCTCTTATAGTCAAACATATGATTTATTCCCCATTCTGAATGTCATGCAAGTCTAATAATGTTTTGAATGAATTGCAGGGACACAGCAGGTCAGGAGAGGTGTAACAGCATCACTTCAGCGTATTACCGCGGCGCGAAAGGCATTGTGCTGGTGTATGACATCACCCAAGCAGGAACCTTTGAAGACCTGCCTAAATGGATGAAGATGATAGACAAGGTGCTCAAGTTATCTGTTATGCAGCAAATATCTATCTACTCTATATCTAATGTCTATATATCCACACTAAGAGAACGTTCTTCCTAATGTGTTGTTTTGCTTCTGTGCAGTACGCATCAGAGGATGCTGAGCTCCTATTGGTTGGTAACAAACTGGACTGTGAGTCTGATCGCGCCATCTCACGACAACAAGCTGAGAGGGTGAGAGCAGTGTTATTTTAATATTGTTTATATACAATTATAATATTTATTGTTTGTTTATTTATTTTTATATTAATAAATGATAAATAAATATAATATATAATACTTTTAAAAAATGTTTTAATTTTAGTAATTTTTAGTAATTTTTATTTCCGTGTTAACTTTATTTTTTATTTATTTGAGTAACTTTAGCACTTTATTTTGGTTTCTGAAAATGACTTTTAATAGGTTTAGTTGTAGTAAGGAATGACAGTGTTGCTAGCTAATGTCTTTTTTCTATAAATAACAAAGGGTTCTTCCTCTTTTTCAGGTATTTCTTAACTTGATATAACCTAATGTTGTAGATGCTGAGTTGAAAAAAGTAATAAAAACTTTCTGTCATGTACAGTTTTTTTTTTTTTTTTCACGACAACAAGCTGGGAGGGTGAGATCAGTGTTATTTTTGTATTATTTAAATTGTATTTATTAATATGTTATATTATTATTCCAGTTTTTAATTTTAATTTTAGTTTAAATTTGATAAGTTTTGTTAGGTGCTTTTGTCATTTTGGTACCTCAAATAATTTATTTCAGTTAATTGCTAAAGCAACGTTTCCAATATTTTCAAATGATGTACTGTATATAATGCACTATAAAGCACATCAAATATCAGACGTTTTTATTTTAATGGTTTTTAATGAAAAAACTAGGTATTTAAAATGTATAATTTAAACTTACAATCTGTAAAGGAGTGGAAAAATTGGTCAAATAAATTCAATCTCAGATAATTTTACATGAGCAAAACAGGCACTATTTTTGGATCCAGCTCCTCAGAATTAGTTCAGCAAATGTTTTGTTCAGCAAATATGAGTGATGTTATTATGCCTTTTTATTATTTGCCATTAGAACTTTATTATAGCCTGAATTTACTTCAAATTCAGCTGTATAAATCCGTCTCAGGTTTACCTTGACATTTAGTTTGGTGGAGGACAATGCTGTGTTTTGAGTCTTTCAGTTCATCCAAAGCCCTGGACACAAGGACATTATTCTGCCTGAGACCTCCACAAAGAAATTCCTTGAATGCTCTGAATAATGCCTCCTCCAACCTTCCCAAACCCACTGAGACTAAAGCTAACAGGACTAGTGAAAGCACACTTCACAGGAATAGTTCACCCAGATATTGTTATTTACTTGATCCGAGTATTATAAAAGCATCTTCATACATCTTCTAAAGCTCTGCAATAGCTTGGGTTGTTACCATTAAGGAGAATAAAGAAACTAAGAAAGCTGATTGCATTAGAAATGTACCAAATATTGAATTATTTGAATATTTAACCCATTCAGAAGCGCTATAACACTGAAATAAATTTCTTCACTTCTGGCAGTTTGCTTCACGGATATCAGGGATGCGTTTCTGTGAGGCCAGTGCCAAGGATAACTTTAATGTGGATGAGATATTCCTTAAACTAGTTGATGACATTTTGAGTAAGGTAAGTGGAGCTGTCTTGTTACAGTTTCAACAAATTCTTTGTTCATCAAAATGTTCATTTTGAAACATTTGATTAAAAATTGCGAGTTTCTCAGTGTCTGAGAATGTGGCATCATCATGACTCAAATTATATCATCATGAGATAAAAGGAGTCTTCAGGATTTCAGTAGACATGCAGAGACAAAATCTGACTATTTACGAAAAGTCTGACCCCAAGTATAATGGCAAATAATGGCCCACTTAGACAGGAAGGACCCGTCTGATCAACATGTAAAGTGACCCACTACAGTTTGTTTTGTATATGACATTTTGGAGATCAAAGCAAGTGAGATTGTTTACATGAGTGCATTAAACAAAAACCTCTTTTGACGATTTGACAGCATAAACTTTGCCAATGCAGTATTTATTATTTATATATTATTTTATCTTAGAAGTTTTTCTTAGACGATTAGTTTTATTATGATTCCCATTAGGGCTGCATGATTTGGGGAAAAAAATATTTATAAAAAAAAAAAAAAAAAAAATTGTATATAAAAATATATATATATATATATATATATAATATATATATATATATATAATATATATATATATATATATATATATATAATTATTATTGCTATCATGATTTTAAAATGTGATTTTAAGTTAATTTTGTGAATATATAACAGTATGAGTATGAAATTATAATAATAGTCATATTAATAAGAATAAACCGTATTATACTAAATAATATTCAATAAAATATTATAATATTTTACTGTAAAATAAAGTCAGGTATTTAAGAAAAATTATACAATAATAATTTCATTTTACAGTAAAAAAAAAACGTATGTATAGTGTAGTTTTGTATATTTTTTTGATATAAAATTCTCTGCTTTATTCATATCTCCCTTCTATATTCTATTTTCTATTTTATTCACATCATATTTCTTGATAGTTTATTGTATTTATTATATTCAATTTTTTTTATTATGTGTGTATTTCCTTAATTCATAATTGGTTCAGTTTGTTATGGTATGAGGAACAACGTAGAAAAAAATATTTCACTACATAACATTGCAACTGTAATATTGCAATATATTGCTTAATTTCTTCATTTTCAAATGTTGAGCTTTAATTTTTCCCGAAAACCATAGGAAGCCTAAAGCTTCTCTTTTGTTGTTAACATCTAGTTTATAAGCTAGTTTGGGAAGATGGCTGGCAGCATGCATTTCAGATTTATTTTGATTAATCGTGCATCTCTTTAGAGCAAGAATTTATCATTTTTGTGTTCAATGCACATAAGTCATTCTTTAAAGAGTCTGTAAATGTTGTCTTTCCTTAGATGCCTCTTGAAGTCCCCAGTAAGGAGCTGTCCAACAGCGTCCTGTCCCTTCAGCCCGAACCCGAAATCCCACCAGAGCTGCCTCCGCCTCGCATGCGCTGCTGTTGAGACTCGGTTCACGCCACCTTCCCTCTTATAACCCAACACATGCTGTTACAGACTCCCGCCACCAGGGCTGACCAGCCCATACGGATGACGAGATGATGGCCTGTCATTACCAGAGAAGATGAAAGACAAGACGCTCAATATAATCATCCCTCACAAACCATAGACTGTGCAATTTAACATACTCCGTATTTTGGTACCTCTAGATGCCAATAAAGAACATCCGTGTCATCACTCCCACACATAGATGCATTTATTTTTGACGGCCCATACATACACTACCTCGTTTCTGGGAAGCACAGGATTGCGTTTGTCCCACAAGTGCCTTCCTGATCGGAAAAGCGCTGCACACGCATCACATGCATGAAATGAGTACAAACGTATGTCATAACCCATCAATTCCTGTAGTTTACATCGTCATATATTCTCGGTAGAAACAAGAAACTTCCATTTTAATCGGACGACGGCTACTCTACGCTTGTCTTTCTCTTCTCTTCACTTTTCACGGCTGATTTCTTGCAGAAAACGTTCCCGGTCTCAATTTAGGAAGCTCCTTTCCAAATTGTTTTGGCATTAAAAGCAAAGTGGATGTAGCATAATTAATTTCTTTCGGCTGTGTTTATGAGGTGGTTGTTCGGCTTATTATTAACAACCAGGGCTGTCTTTATGCTTATGTTCTATCAGTGTTACTGTTTTTGAGGTGGATTTCGTGTTATCCGTTGTGTTTTGCACTACAATCCATTCGTAGCTAGTTTACGAACAGCTGAAATGCTGGATGTTAGTGAAGGACCTGTGTACAGAAGATTAACCTTATCATGTAGCAGCAGAGTTTTGTTGCTTCCTAGTCTTTTTTTTGGTGTCATTTAACTCGAGTAGAATAAAGGAAGGTCGCTAATTGGGAGTTCATTGTTTTATTCGCTGGATCTGAAATGCTCTCGGCGAAAGGGCTATTTCTACGTTGAGAGTAAAACGGGACATTGATTTTGATACACTTGTTCCTAACAACACTCTTCAGTTAACATCACTATGCTTCTGCCTTCCTGGACAAACTGACTCCACTGGATTTACAGTGAATCGAACCATTTGCCTGCATTAGATGAAGGACTGGAGGAATGATATAGTTGTGTCATATAGTAAAATATAACAGGTGTTTGATGGGAACGGCTGTTTCAGCTGAATCAGATATGCAGTAGCAACAAGTTATGGGAATAAGATGCATTTTTCATAAAAAACTTTCCTTAAATATAGAGGACTGACAGGGTTATTGTGCGCCTGGAACGACATCTACAAAAAAAAAAAAAAACAAAAAAAAAACTTTTTATTGGGAGAATTTCCTGAAAACATGTCAAGGTCATTTTTGACCACAAAATCATAAGAAAAATATTGCTTAAAGAAATTGGTTTTGTTTCCCATTATTTCTATGGTAATTAAGCACTCCTTCCCCATTCCAATTGGTGTAATGTAAAACAAACAAACAAACAAACAAAAAAACCTTAATGGCAGTACAACAAATATTACCAAATTTTTTTCTTTAAATTAATTTTTTTATAAATAAATCTAATGCATAATTTTCTCTTTCGTTACAGTGATATGGGTGGAAATATGCTTAATTTTCATGAAAATAAAGTCATGATCCAATAAATAGACTTTTGTTTTATATATATATATATATTATATATATATATATATATAAATTTTTTTTAATCTCACTGTTAAATATTTTGGAAAGGGTTTAATATGAGATTCAGCATATGTCGACTAATAGAAAGATGATTTATGTGTGTATAGTGGCGGTGTGTTTATGTTGTTTGTAATATTCTCGTCCGAAACCAGTGTAGTATTAAATAACCAATCTTGTGTCTGTTTTTTGAGGGACTAATGTTTGACTGTTGCTGAGGTGAACAATTTTAATAACTCAGTTTAACTTATTTTCAGATTTAACTTCTTTGAACTGTGTGTCCTTTGAAAGCTTATAACCGACCTAAACCTTGTCGTTTGTGTGTTAACATTGTTAGTGAAAGTGTACTAACCTCAAAAAGCTGATGTTTGCAGGCTTGTGCCATATTGTAACCTTGTAAGAATACTCTAAAGAATCCCCCCGAAGTGCTTTTTACTTTATTTATCTGATTGGCAAATGTTTCATTTATTTTGGTCGGTAGTTGAATTTCTTCTGAACCTGGAATCAGATTTTACTCCGCTATAAACATTTTTTGCTTTGTTTTTCTTTTTTTTATAATTATTTCTCTATTTTATTTACAGCAAACCACCCCAATAATATTTACACACGTTGTGTGCATGAAGGCATTTTTCTCAAACCTTTAGCCTTTTTAGTTTTTTTATTTATATTTTATTAAGTCTGACATGTTCTTCAGAAACACTGTCCAAAGACATCATCAGTGTCTTGAAAAGGTGAAACCCAACACACTCTTTAAACTCTGTAGAGTTTCTTTGTTCTAGAAGCAAAACATGTTGCCTTTCTGAACCTTCATTTTGTACAGAATAGCCTTAGTCTTGGTTTAGTCTCTCAGCCAAACACAGTATTTACTACATTACAAAAAAAAGAAAAAAGAAACGGATCCCTCATTACATTGCAAAACAGAAGAGTACTTTGTACGAATAATACGTTGATATTAGTTATTTGAAACAGTTTGGCATGTTTAAGCAGTTTTGTGGAATTTAAAACTTGTGGCATTCTTAAACTAATGAAGTGCAAATAAAGATATATATTTATTACACAAATGTGTGTAACCATTCTGATGCTTTTCATCCTCTTTATCTATTATATTGCAAAATGTAATGTTGTGTTTTCACAGTATGATGGCGCTGTTAGATAAACAACTAATTGTAAATATAGCCAGTGTTATTTTAGTGTGTTATTTATATATAGTTTTAACATATTATTAAATTAGCGTTCATTTTAATATTTTCAGTTATTATTTTAGTTGTTAATTTGACTTTTTTTGGTTTTATTTTAAGTTTAGTATAAGTTTATTTATTTCCTGCTAGTATTTTAGTGCTTTCATTTGAACTGATTTAAGTTGGTTGCATTGTTACTTTAGTAACACTTTACAATAAGCTGTCATTTGTTAACATTAGTTAATGTAATAACTAACATGAACGAACAATGAACAATACGTTTATTACACTATTTATTAATCTTTGCTAATGTTAGTGAATAAAAATGCTGTCGATCACTGTTTGTTCGTTAAACACAACTAGTGATTTTAATAATGCGTTAGTTAATGGTGAAATTAACAGTAACTAAGAGTAATAAATGCTGTAGAAGTATTGTTCATCCTTAGTTCATGTTAACTAATGTCTAATACTTACTAATGAACCTTTATATAAAGTGTTAGCGTTATTGTAGTATGGCTGAGATACTAGTTTTTATTAATATTTTGAATGTTGAATTATTACTTTTTCAGATTTTCTTTTTCAGATTAATTTCAGTTAGAGTTTTATTTTTTACATAAATGTCTTTCACAATTTTATTCTTTTTATCATAATGAGAAATGCTGCCTTGGCAACTATATATATATATATATATATATATATATATATATATATAGTATATATATATATATATATATATATAATTTTACTTCATTTAAAGTGTCAGGTAACAATATATTTTTTTTTAATGGTTATCAATATTCCTGATTTATTTGTCAAGGTAACAATTTATTTTTTTTTTTTTTATCTGACAGCAGCATTAGAAAAACAGTGTTGTTGTGTAATATTGTTAAAGGCTCCCCCGGTTGCATTTATTGGTTTTAGTTTTCATTATTTTATTTTCATTACACATATCCAAAGGTAAAACACTGTTCTTTCCCTGCGTCTGTTGTAGTAACGCGTGAGTGCGCGTGCCTCTCGTTGCGTGCGTCTCCACGCGTACGCACGCGTGCCTGACCTGTACCGGAGCGCGAGGAGGGGTGTGTTCGGTATTTGTGTGTGAAAAACAAGCGCATGCGCTCCACGAGACCCGAGACGCGGACGGGGAGCGTCAGACCGCCAGCGGCTGCAGATTTTTCCCGTCAGTCGCGGGGGGGAGAGGCGGAGAGAGGACAGCAGGGAGAGATGGGAGTACCGTAATCCCGTGGGGAGGGATGGACGGACGGACGGATTGATTCAACGCACAGAAGCACGGAGATTCTCACTGGACACCGCATCATCCACCGTATTCCGTTCGGAAGCGACGCGGCGATGGCCGAGGGCGAGTGAATCTGAAGTGATGAGATCCGTCTGTCAGGTTGTATAATGGAGAGCTCCAATGTCTCCGACACCAAACCGCAGAGCCATCCTCATCCTCATCCTCAGGTGGAGAAGAAGAGGTTAAACCGCGCGCCGTCCCCTGCCAGACCCGTCCTGAAGGATGTCCACTCGCGAACGGCCAAACCGATCGTGCCAAAATCACCCAAATTCAACAAGCAGCCCGCGTCCGCCGCGCCGGTGACGCCTCAGAGCCGCGTTCCGAGACGCACCGTCCCGAGCGCGAAGGACAAAACCGCATCAGCACCTGCAAAAAGCAACATCAAGCCCTCAGCGACAAAAAAGGCCGTTAAGGTCACTCAGCATGCTGCATCCGAACCGAAACCGGCCTGCAAAGCGGTGGATACCGGCGCTCCGCAGATCGCCAAGAGCAAGGCACGGCTGGCCCCGATACGCGTCCCCACCGCACGCGGCGTCTGTCAGACGGACAGCAGCTCGGATTTGTCCGACTGTCCCTCCGAGCCGCTGTCCGATGAGCAGAGGCTCGTTCAGGCCGCCAGTAGCGACGCGGAGTCGGGCAGCGGATCCGGTTCGAGCGAGCATGCGGCCGGGGTTTCGGGTTCGGATCTCAGGGGCGGGAGCTGCACCTGTGCCCGGTGCGCACGCGGACAAATGCAAAGCCGAGAAGGACGCACAATTCAAACCGGAGGGCAAGGAAATGGCCCAGGATGAGCTGCTGAGGGAAATCGAAGACCTTCGATCGGAAAATGACTACCTCAAGGTGAGCCGAGGCACAGAAACGTATACTATGGTACTACCACGGTATTCTTAAAAGTCACTTGGAGTAGGCTACGGTGGAAAATTGTTCATGAATGTTCAGTATTATCAGCATGATGAATTAAATTAATGTTATAAACTAAATAAAAAAAAAAGTACTATTACACTACCTTCATTCGGGATCTTTGAACTTATACTTAAACATTAATAATAAATATATATTTATATTTTTTTTAAAAATGTGTTTTTTTTTTATTAGTTTATTGCATGTGTGTACATAAAAATATAATAAAATACAAAGATAATATAAAAAATCAGTAAATTATACATATATATCAATATTTATATTTTAATTGTTTTATTTAAAAAATTTAAATGCATGTATGTAATCTGATATTTAAAGTATTTTCCTCTCTATATAAAATTTTAAAAATATATTTTTTATATTTATTTATAAAATTCTATTTTTATTCTAAATTGAATATAAATAATGTAATATAAAATGTAGATTCTTTTTTTTCTTAGTTGTTATTTGTAATGAATGTCTGGTGTTTGTCTGAAGAATTAAGGGTTGAGCTGCTTCTATAAATTAGTTTTTGCACGTGGTGACCCTCTTTATGTTCTCGCCCATGTATTAAATTCATCCTATTCATTTACACCGTCCACAGTACTGCAGCATTTGTTCATTAAAGCATCTGCTTAGTCCGTTGACAGACATTTTTTGGCCCTTGAAGGGCCTTATAAACATGATACAACATCTTTTGCACGTAGAACTGTGATGGTATTAACTGACTGTGCCATTATACTAAGGTACTTCAAGATAGTTAAAAAAAAATATCTCATGGTACTTTAAGGACAACAAGATCTAGATCCATAAATCTGCTCTTAAACTGATTTTAGGTCACATCAGTCCACAGAGTACAAATAAAACCAACATGCATCAGAAAGACCCTCAACTCCCGCAGGAATCACAGTTTGATGGGTAGATGAAGGCAAACCTAATTAGCATAATTCCATAAATGATTTGTCTTATTTGTCAGATGCGGAGGGCTCGACTGCTGTTGCAAACAGGATTTTCATAAGTTTATCTCTGAAGACGTGGTGTTAATCCGCTTTAGTAGCTGTGTGTGTAATGGCCGTGTCCCTAGCAGGAGCCGTTCACAAACACGCGTCCCTCCTGACCCGGGGCCGGCCTGTGTGTTTGGAGCCTCCCTAAAGCTCTTATCACTCTTATTTCTGTCTCTCTATCTTCCTATCTCTCTGTAAGTTATTCTGCTGCACATATGCATCAATATTTAAACGAATAAACAGAAATAGATCCATGTTATGGTGTTATAGTATGACATTAATCATTCAGTCCACCATAACTCATGTTTGACAGGAACATCCATACGGCTGCGGTCACATGACTTTGTCCCCAACATCATACAGTGAAGGTCATTGTGTTTGGGCTGTTTGTCACCGTCTGTCTCTCTTTCGCTGTCTTTGTTTGTCTGTCGTTCTTCCTTGACCCTGTTTGCACGGAATGCGTTGAAGCATTGTGCAGTATTTACTGGGAAATGAGGCGTCACAAATGACAGTCGTCATTACGGTTCAGGACGGGGTTTCACTGCTGACTACAGTTTCTTTACCTGCAGTCTTGTTTGTTTTTGTCATTTTTTGAAGTGTCTTTTTCTTTAGGGAGGTTGATTTGTCAATTTTAAGACCATGATTTCAGTTCATGTACATCACAAAATTAGATTAATGTAATTAGGATCCTGAATGAGTATTTGTATTCTATTTCTAATTTCTTATTTCAGGCCTACTGTAATTCTGATTCTCATTCTAGTTCCAATCCCGATTCTTATTCTAGACTTTTCTAGAATTGTCATTCTCATTCTGGCTTTTAGTTGGATGTTAATTTTTATTCTGATTCTGATTTTAGATTTTACAAGTAAATGTTACAAAATGTCATTTCGAAGTTTCTGAGCACAAATGTATTTAATTTGATTCAGAGTTTTAACATGATTCTAATCCTGATTCTGATTCTTGATTCTAATCCAAATTATGTTTTTCATTCTTCCTTCTGTTTCTAATGCTGATTCTCATTCTGTTGTATTCATTCTGATTCTACATGTAGTTCTAGTCTTATTCTGATTCGGATTCTCCTTCTGTTTCTAATCCTGATTCTAGTTCTTATGTTCATTGATTCTAATTTTTATCCTAGTTCTGTTTCCGATTCTCTTTCTGTTTCTAATCCAGATTCTGATTCTGATTTTTATTCTGATTCTAATCCTAATTCTTATTCTAATATTCATTCTCATTCTAATTATGATTCTCTTGGTTTCCGTTCTTATTTTTATTCTGATGTTCAATTTGATTCTGACTCTCATTCTAATTTTGCATTCTAATTCTAATTCAATTATGATTTTAATCCTACTAAAAGTATGTCTATTTCATAATCAGATCCATTTTAACTAGACCCCTGAATGAGTATGATTCAGAATTTTATTCTGATTTTAATCTTGATACTCATTCTAATCCAAATTCTGATTTATATTCTAGTTCTGGTTCCAGTTCTAATTCTCATTTTCTTTCCGTTTCTAATCGAGTTTCTGATTATCATTTTCATTCTGGTTCAAATCCTAATTCTTATTCTTATTCTCATTCTGTTTTTTAATTTGATTTTAATTCTAAATATGAAATGGCTTGTTTTCATTCTTTATTCTGATGTTCATTTTGATTCTGACTCTTATTCTGTGCCATTCATTCTGGCTTTCTAATATGATTTAATCCTGCAGAAAGTAAGTTTAATTCATAAACAGATCCAATATAATCAAACTCCTGAATGAGTTCTGATTTTAGTCTTGATTCTCATTCTAATCTAGACTGAGATTTTTTTTCTAGTTCTGATTTCAATTTCTGATCCTGTTTCTGTTTCTAACCCTGATTCTTCATTTTAATTCTGGTTTTAATTCTATTTCTGCATCCAATTCCGATTCTCATTCTCTTTCGGTTTCTGTCAGGATTCTCTTTCTGATTCTAATCCTGATTTGGTTGCTTTAGGATGAAGTGGACGAGTTGCGAGCAGAGATGGAGGAGATCAGGGACAGTTACCTGGAGGAGGAGGTGTACCAGCTCCAGGAACTGCGCAGGGAACTGGACCGCTCTAACAGGAACTGCCGGACCCTTCAGTACCGCCTGCGCAAGACTGAACAGAAAAGCTTGCGTGTAGCTCAGACCGGACACGTTGATGGAGAGCTTCTGCGTGGTCTGGAGCAGGACCTCAAGGTGCTTTTTTTAAAGACAACGTGTGGGCTTTAAAATGTGTTTTGATATTAAGATCATAAGGTAACATTAATAACTAATGAGAGATGAAAACAAGGCAATAAAACGCATCCTTCTGTCCACAGGTGGCCAAAGATGTATCTGTGCGTCTGCACAATGAACTGGAGACGGTGGAAGACAAGCGCACACGGGCAGAAGATGAAAACGAGCAGCTCAGGCAAAATCTCATCGAGGGTGGAGATCTCCAAACAGGCCCTGCAGAACGAGCTCGAGAGAGCCAAAGAGGTACAACACACTTCAGTATTACATGTTAGATACCTGTGCATAGTGCACAATTTTATTGAACTGGATCACAGAGGGCAGAATTTTATAAGAGGAGATCTTTAAAAGCATATTCGTCAAGTAGTGTGGTGATTGTGCGTCTTTTTATTCACGTGTGGTGTTCATGTTAAGTACAGAGAGATGTGGTTGTAGTCTTAACAGTTAAAGGAATATTCTTATTCTGGGTTGTTTACGTAAAGCTTACTGTAGCTTGTGTGGACATCCTTTTAGCTGATTACTACATGCAATAATTTCTTTAGTTTGTAAAAACAAGCAGGAAATGCATTTACAATAATGCACTTGCAATGAAATTGGGACACTTTTTGCAATTGAGATGATAGGATAATATCGCCCCGTTATCCTGAATTAACCCCACTTTTGTTACAGTATTTTTTAAGTTCATGTTTGGTTTTTTAAATACCATAAAGTAACTTTTGATTTTAATAATGTATTTGTAAATGTTAGAATTACCATTAAGAATAATAAACACTTTAGAAGTGATTTATTTTTTAGTTCACAGTAACTAATGCAGTTAATGTTAACCATTGGAACCATATTGTAAGAGTGGGTTACTGCACTTGATTGGCTATTTGTATTGCAGACAAGTGCATTACTGCTTGTTTTCATCAAATGATAAATCATTTTCTGTGGTAACCGACTGCATTATTAGGCGTAAATTGTAAATAACCCAGAATATTACTTGAAAGCAGTTAAAACAAACCTGGAAATGATTCACAGACTGTAGAAATGCTGTGATGTAAATCTTGCTGTATCACCTTTGTTGAATAAGACTGTACTGTGACTTGCTTTGAAGTATGGATGAATACATTCACTTTGAAGCCTGCTGTCCTGTGCATTAATGCATGAGAGGCCGTAGCGGTCGCTCTGCTTCTGTAATCGGATGCTGAGGAGTTACTCTGGAGTTGGTCAGGTTAATCTGAAACTAATCTGGAAAGACTGAGTCATGGGTAGAGCCGTCTGTACATGCAGATGAATGCTGCTGCAGTGTGGAGGAGAGTAAATCCGGATGTGATGCACATGTCAGTATGTTAGAATGAATTCTGAAGGATCATGTGACATTGAAGACTAGAGTAATGATGCTGAAAATTCATCTTTGTATCACTGGAATAAATTACATTATTACAATATATTCACACAGAGAAAATCTATTTTAAATTGTAATATTTCTTAATTTTACTGTATTTCTGATCAAATAAATGCAGAATTGGTGAGCGTTTATTTTTGCCTATATCGCCAATTTTACACAGTCTTTTTCAGATTTAGTCCGATTTTAAAGCCACTTTACAAATATGCACAGTATGTGCGTACACTATACTCTTGTTATTGCAGTTCAAACAGCAGAGGATCACAACAGTGAATCATTGCATTGGTATCCCAGAATCCCCTCTGATTCTCCGAGATCTGCTGCATTGTAAAACATCCCCTGGGGGGAACAACAAATCTTCTTAAAGGAACGGTTCATCTGAAAATTTTAATTCTGTCATTGTTTATTCTCGCTCGTGTTGTTTGAAACCTGTATGGCTTTCTTTCCTTTCTGTGGAACAGAAAATTCACGCTGCTTTTTTGAGCAGAATTAAAGTGTCGGTGTTCATTTTTGGGTGAACTGTTCCTTTAAAAACACATCAGTCAGCCTTTATGGGTTTTATTTTTGTATTAATATTTATCATGTATTTTGGAAAGGTAAACACACACGGGCAGATATAATGAGTGCGAAGGAGAGAAAGCATTGAAATGGGTGGTGTTAGCTCTTTGAGAGCTATACTGCGTCTCTCTGGAGGTTTGCCCCAGAAAACGTCTAGCTCCACTTTTTCAGCGTTCATCACACCATACCCTTCATTTTCCCATGCCTCCCTTCGCCCCACACACAACAGATGTGGATGAAATGGAGAATCATGCAGTTTCTTGCACACTGCCATGTTCTATTAACTTTATGTGCTTTTCCATCTTCAGTTTAAAGGGAATGCCAACCTTGACTCGACGTTAACGGCTTTGGATGTTAAAATTGTTGAAATATTAAAGTCAACATGAAATCAAAACTGACGCTATTTGCTTTTTAATATACATTCCTGGTCTTAATGTGAACGATTTATTGGTGCACATTATTCTTTAGAAAGCGTGTTTGTTTAAATTGTTTCTCATTGTAGATGTCATTACATTTCAAGTTGGATGATGTATATCTTAAAACCATATTATTTATTATTATTTATTACCAAAACATACATATATGCATAAATATATATCAAATAATTAAAATAATATATTTAAATACATTTAAATACAATAAATACAAAATAAAAAAAAAATAAAATAAAAATAAAAAAAAAAATAAAAACAAATAAATAAATAAAAACAAATGAAAATATATAATATATATATATATATATCTATATATATATATATATATATATATATATATATATATATATATATAAAAAACAAATGAATGAATGAAATGAAAGGAAAACATTAATTTGAACATGCAATTATTTGACTTTTTTTTTTTTGAATATCCAAAGAATCATATAGCAACTCAAGAAGAGTAAATACAGTATACAGTGACTCTTGATCAGTGAGATCTTTCAAAGCACCCTTTATTTTCTACCTGCACGACACGCATGGCAGAGGTTTTGGATGACTCGTTCACACACTGAACCGATTGGAATGTGGTAAAGCTGGGCAGACGGGATGCTGTTTTCCGCTCTAAGTATCTAAATACTGATCTGGCTCTGAAGGAACCATTCTGAACTAAAAATAAAGCATTCAATGTCATCTCAGTTCAGGACGGTGGATTCTCCAAGTACATAGTTTTCACACGTCTGTGCTTTATAATATAATGCTGCCCTGTTTGGTGCATTCTTGTGGTCTGTAGATATCAATAGTGGCTTGAACTGCTATGTTTGCAGTTTCTTGAGTGACATTTTGTCTTGAGTTTGTCTGCTTTTCTTGTTCTTATTATTGTCATTGGTGCTTTGTTTTACTGAACCTTCAATATTAATATTTAGCATCAAAATTAAGCATTTTGCAAACATTAAACGTGAGTAAAATATGATTTTGGCAAGTGAGTAAAGCTATTGATCATATTTAGGAATCGCAACATAGTTGATAATTAAGCAATAAGATACTCATAGATGAAATAAGAAAATATAACTTGCATTAAAGAAATTATGCTTGTATATTTAAGAAAATTTGATATTTACATTAATTGTGGCATTATTTTCATAACAATCAAACACAATTTTCCACCCAGATTTGCATTAATGTAAGATGTTTGGATAGGTTTTTTTTTCTGAGAATAATTTCCATAATTTTTCTAAGATTTATAAAAAAATATTGTATTACACTATTTTTTTTCCCACAGGTTCACCATTAAATTTCACTATAAATTAGTGTGTGTGTGTGATAAATGATTGTGTGTGTGTGTGTGTGTGTGTGTGTGTGTGTGTGTGTGTATCTATATATATAGATATATATATATATAAAATTTATAATATGATTACATAGAAAATTAATTATAATATATATTATTATATATTAATATATTATTTTGCATTTGGGTATTGAGAATTTTTTTGGGGAAATGTGTAAAAACAAATCTTAATGGTCATAGAAATACCCTTCTTTTTAATCTATGTAATATAATATAAACAAAAAAAAATCCCATGAAATTATTATTTTTTTCATCGCAATAAAATATTTCAATTCACTTATTTAAATGCAAGTTAATTTAGGACGCTTTTTGCTGTCTTTGTATGGAAATGTTTTGTGTGTGCTATCGCTGGTGTCCAGGCTGTTTGCTGTCTGCTCTGATTCCTGCAGTGGGGTTGGCACCCCGACCAGAATTAATCCAACTGAGCTGCCTGTTATGAAACCTCCTGGCAGATTCCTGCCTCACGGGGGAGAGAAGGAAGTGAGAGAGAGAGAGAGAGAGAGAGAGAGAGAGGGGCTCTCAGATGGGTTTATATCTGTCAGGCTGTGATATGGCATCAGCTTATGGAGGTTTTTGTAAACAGTTCAGTCGTTTCGTGTGCTGCGGGTCACTAATGACCGCCTGTCATTTGTAATGCACCGCACTTCCGACACACGTCCAGAACGTGCTTTAGACTGTTGTTCAGATAGATCAGCATGCAAATGAAATGGTGCTCTAACAATGTTTACCTGTATTTCAACCTGGTTTCAGAGGATTCTGTTAAATGTTATTATGTGGTATAAAGGCATATAATGGAGCTGATCAGGTTGTCGCCCCAAAAACTGGGAGAATTAGCATTTCTGAACCTAGTTTCATCTGAGAACATTTTAGAATATATTTCTTTGAGTATTTGTTCTTTAACATAAATTACACACAGCCAATTGTTGCATTGCAAAGAAATGTTCACAGAAGCTCTTTTCATATATTATTAAAGGAATAGTTCACCCAAAAATGAAAATTTGTTGAAAATTTACTCACCCTCAGGCCATTCAAGATGATCCAACAGACTGAAATTTAGTTCTTTGTTAAATCTTTAACAAAATTTAATGTGAATCTGGCATCATTGAATATACAGTACATGATCTTTTCAGCTGAGTTGCATTACACATCATCTAGCTGAGGACCATGAAGAGCCATAAAGAAGTGTGTGTGTTTTCATGGTGGATGAATATGTAATATTTGAAGCAGCATATTTATTTTGTCTGTCTTTATAGCTGTGTTTATATATTTGAAGGAGATGAGCGCTCTGCACAGCTCTTATAATCTTCGCTGATTTGCTTAGAGGTAAAAAAAAAAAAAGATTCAAGCTAAATAGATTAGACACTGTGTGCATGTTCAGTCCAATCCACACATATAATAGTGTGCTCAATATCACCAGTTTAATATTTCTGTTTAGTTTTCTCTTCAACATCTGAATCAGGCAGTTTCTTTGGTGTAACAGAGTCTTTGCTTACAAAACAAGGCCCTATCACAGTACAGTATGGCATCAGATGGTAAGACTATGGAATTTTGATATATACAGTGGTACTAAATGGTTACAGTATTTACAGTATTGAGATGATACTTCTAAGAACAGGATTTTACTTCATTTAACCTTTTGCCATGAAGACAGCTATTTTTTCTTTTCTTTTTTTTGTTATTAATTTTTAATGTTATTAAATATTTTTATTTTATTTGTATTATTATTATTAATTATTGTTAAATTGTGATTTTAAAATTATTATTACTACCTTTACAAAAATGTTATGCTATTAACATGAATATAAACTTATAAATAAATAAATATATATTTTTTATTTTATATATTCAATATTATATATATATATATATATATATATATATATATATATATATATATATATATATATATATATATATATATATATAGCAACTACTATAATGGTAATACCATTGTATTGTGTTTTTTTATTATTGTTATATTTTAAAATGATTTTTAAACACCTTTACAAAAATGTACCATATGATATTAATATGAAAATAAACTCTTTATTTATTTAATTATTTATTTATTTTTATATAATTTTATATTGTTTTTATTATTTATAAATATTATTTATAATATTTATTTCTAAAATATTATTTATATAATTATTTATTTATTTATTTATTTATTTATTTATTTATTTTTTGTATTTGTTAGGTATGTTTTGCTTAGCTAGAAATGTTTGCATTCATATATTATTGTAGGCAGCATAAATCCCTAATACATGTCCAAAAACCATGTTAATATGGTACTTTGTTAATGATCTCTAAAGAAAGCGTGCATGAAGGTCGAGTTACTTTCAAAGTTAAATTGTCACATTTGTGAAAGCACAAAATAATTGAATTCAGCATTAATGAACAAGTGTCCCAGTTTGGCAAAATGGCTTTGGATCTCAGTGTGAAGAGGGTAAAAAACAAAAATACTCAACGCAGTTAATCTTCAAAGCAGTGTGCCGCTTATCAAAGCATTGCTGTGGGCCGTTAATTAAATTCTGTCTCCAATTCAAAGAAACGTCGCAGGTTCAGTTCAGATGTTAGCGCCTAGCATTAGCATTTTCTAAAAATAAAGCAACGTGTGCACTCGTTTTCCGGGACTGTTATATTGAGTATGTGTGACGTTTCTTTGGTGGGAGATACGGTATGTGTGTGTGACTTACACCCAACACTCTTAATCTCTTTCATATCTTTTCTCTGGTTTTTGTAAAATAAATTTTTCAAAATAAATGCTCCAACAAGTGTGCAACAGTGTTGTCATAAAACCAGTATTATGCATGATTAATTCAGCTGGTGGCATTGTTTTTTGGTTGAAGGGAATGCCATTTTTGAAAAGCCTTAATTCTTAAGTTTTTAAAATAAATACGTTTTCATTATGCATTTATATTGCTTTAACATATGCCTTTGCAACAATATAAATCACTTTTTGCTCATATGCATTTTTTAAACCCTGTAAAACAGTATTTAGTGTATGAATTTCTAATTTCTTTGCTCAGTTTGGGCCTCTGATAAAACTGAGCTGCCTCTCCCATATTCTTACTATATCAGGCAATATAAGTTATAAAAGCCTAATGGGTCAAATTTGAAACAGAAAACACATGCATTTTTTTTAAATATTTTGCCTGAAACCTCAATAAACTGTTCCTTTATTATTCAGGCTTAACAGGATTAATTGATTCGTGTTACATGTTAACAATCACATTTGATATTCACCTTTGGTTCATTTGTCACTGGGGCAGTGGAAGGTCAAACATATTGCATTATGGGATACAGTGTTCTGTGAAAGCAAGCCACTCAAAACAACCTTTCTTGCATCATTTTTTATTGCATTTACCCTTTCAGCTACATCTGTGAGAAAAGCGGTTTGAAAAGAGAGAGATGAAACGCAGTGTTAGAGGAGCTGTAACTAGACATTATTACAGACCCTGCCCTTCCTCCACTGAGTGGACAAAACTACTTCATAGTATCTGGCACTGAGAGAAAAAGTCTGACTCAGAAACAGAGCATCATTGTGAGAATGACAGTGACAAACACACCATTATTTGACATTTTAACAGTGGTTTTATATCTACAGTAATGCTCCATGATGTGCATCATCTGTAATCTGTTCTGTAACGTCTCAACAAACTGCATTATTAGAGATATCATGTATGTCAATACCAACCCCAGCTTAATACTTAGCATTAGGAGAATATAAGATATAACTAAGCGATGGGACAGGTTAACACAGCTCACCTTCCCTTGTTTGTTTAATAACCTTGTCAAGAAGCAGGAGCGTTTCAGGTTGACTAGACCTCAGTGGTCCAGGTGGACTCCATCCTGTTCATGTCGCCTGCTAGTCTATTAGTCCAGATGGCGGCCCTCTAACCAGCCCACGGAATGACAATGCAAAGCTTAACTAGACATCTCAAGGGAAAAAGAGCTGTTGTTGTTTTCTTTTTGTGGCAGGGAGCAGGTGCCTGTGGTCAGCTGAGAGCAAACGGATTCATTAACAGATCTGACACATTCAAAACTGCTGTAAATCAGCTGATATATCTGTGACCTCATATCAGTTCAAATCTGACATAATGCTCTTTATTGTTATATTTTAGCTTTGAAGTTAGGCTAATTCACTATAATATGCATCAGAAGAACATTTTAAATATTTGTAAATATTATATATATATATTGTATATAAATGTATATATTTACATTTTAATATGTATATAAATATTTTCATAATTACTTAAATATGTTTTTAAATAATTGTATATAATTTTGTATGATTTATGTAATTAACTATATAAAACAATATCAATTTTTTATAGATATTTGTTATTGCTTTTCATCACTTAATACATTGTTTCATCATTATATATATATATAATTCTAGATTTTAGATTAAAAAACATGTATTGCACTTTAAAAATATATATTTATATCTATACATTTGTAGATTTATATATTTTTATATATAATACTTTAACAGTTTATAATACTTCTATATGTTTATGCATACAATACTTTTAATTATATATTTATATATAAATTGTTACTTTTGGACTGTAGTGTATATTGTTATGAAAGATTTCTATTTTAAATAAACGCTCTTCTTTTTAACTTTTTATTCATTAAAGAATCCTGAAAAAAAGTAACACAGGTTCCAAAAAATAATAAGCAGCACAACAATTTCCAGCACTGATAATAAATCAGCATATTAGAATGATTTCTGAAGGATCATGTGATACTGTGAATGTGTGTGTGTGTATATATATATATATGTGTGTGTGTGTGTGTGTATACATACATAATGTACAAATAATCTATTTTTATAATATATAAAACTGAAATGATATAATAATAACATTTAATGCATATATCATATAAAGCAATGCATATTTTCATTCGCTTTGGAAAATGTACAAAATCTTGAAAGGACAAGTTTGCATAGTTTATTAAATAAATGCATTAAATTTGTCTGTGTTGTAAGCTTCTGTCCTCCATTCAGTGCGCTAACCAGATTCTGGGAAGCGGGTGTTTGTGAAGACATTAGCTGAGGGAGCACAGAGGTAATCTCTCACCAGCTGCCCAGTGTCAGACGCCTCTGACTACAGGCTCCGCCCCCCTATTAACCACTCACAATAGGGAACCCACTAACCCAGCGAGACGAGAGGAATTGTCTTTGAGTGCAAAGACAGCCTCTCATTAACCAGCTGGACACATACAAATCCCTCCTCACACACACACACACACACAATCACATTCCCAACTCTCCAGAGACCACCGCATCTCTTTAGCCAAATGAGAGAGCTTAAAAGAGCTTCCATTGTGTTTGACACTAGCTGTAGTGATGGAGAAGGCTTGTGTGTGTGTCTAGAACGCCCTCTGGGAGTGTGTGTGCGGCCCATGTGGGCATGGTAATACACACAGGGTCCCTTGACTTTTCCCGACAGAATCCCAGACAGAGATTAGCAGCTTAGAGGATTCTCCTTACAACAGCGGACATGTCTTATCATCATATACACAATGCTAATGGAATCAGACTAGTTACTGAGAATTTATGGGCTGTGTTTGGAATGGAACATTGGCAAACTTTATAGTGTGTACTAGATACTGCATATTGTAGTATATGAAACCATACTGTATGCTGTAAATGTTTTTATATATATATATATATATATATATATATATATATATATATATATATATATATACATACATATATATAAAATGTTGTTGTTGTTTGATTTTGTAAATATTTAAAATTATATATTTTTTCATAATATTTAACTTTTACATTAAAATAAAAATATATAAAATATAAATATATGTAAAATAAAAATATATGTACAAATTTTGATGTGAATAAATATGGAGTTTTTTAATGATTATGTGTGTGTGTGTGTGCGTGTAAATATATCTAAATAAATTCTGTATATATTTAAAAATGCTATATTTGTATAATATAATTTTTTTACATTTAAATAAAATACATATGTATATAATATATATCATGAGTGTTATACACACACACACACACACACACACACACAACTATCATCTAAATGATTATACCTCATTTTAATACAATTGTTATTTTTAATGCAATTACATAATGTAATTAGACTGCACAAGGCTACCAATAAGTAGCTTATAGAAAACACTAGAGAATTGGTCACACTAGAAAATTGAAGGCTGCATCAAGTGCATTGAATTGTGGGATACAGTGTCTTGCACAATAAGCTCTGGTAGTGAACTGCACATTTTAGTATGCATTTTATGCATTAATTGTGCATACTTCTAGTAGGCATTCTACAGTATGATGCATTTCCAAACAAATCCCAAGTGTTACACAGAAGCTGTTTTTTATTAGTTATTGATCACTTTTTGAATCCTGGTTAAATTTAGCCAGAACAGTAGAGCTACCTGTAGATGCTAATGCTAACATGCAGTCACAAAACATAGAGAATACTTTGTGTCTGCACGTTAGCATTAGCATCTAGCTCTTAACATTCACTAGAACATTCACTTCAGCATGCATGCTTCCGCGTATTACGAATGAGAACACACTGATCATCTTTATTATAGACAGCATGCAAACTGTACATAATTGATGCATAGTAAGTGATTTACAATGCATTGCCTTTGAGTGTTTCTCAGAGTCTAAATCACTTTGCTCTTGAGTTTTGAATGTACTAACAGTAAAATAAGAGGGTTTGGCATATTTCAGACCCCTCTGGCTTCTCAGTCCAGTTTATCTGTTCCCACACATCAACCGTGTCATCAAACACATCCATTACACTAGAAGCTACATGTGACGTGAGTAAGCGCTCACAGCAAAACTCCCACAGAAAGAAATGTAACTGGCAAAATGAACTGGCAAAGAGATTGCTGCTGTTTTTGCTGTTCTCTTACAAAATGCAGAAAATCTGTTATTGCTGGTCTTCCTTTGATGTCGGTATCACTCTGCTTTCTGTCTTTTCCATCATGCTGTTCTGACTCATGGAGTTCAGTCAGATCGAGCGAGAATAACAGACTGTTTCATTAGTATTCTGTGGGAGAATGGCTGCAGCGTCAGCGTGTCGGTGTGAGTACACACACTATCACAACGCTTCACCGGCCCAGCGCTCTTCTGATGGATTGAGTATTTATAAGACATAAACACAGCTTCTGATCCCGGACTGATTTTGTATTGTTGGAGGGTTGTTTTTGGGCTTGTATCTGAAATGTTTCGGGTTCAGACCTCATAGGTTGATTAATGTGCATCTTTTAGTGCATGCCTGTAGCTTTGTGGTCATCAATATTTACATTTACATTCATGCATTTGGTAGATCCAAAGCAACGTACAGTGCATTACATTTGTTAAGTTAATGCATTCCCTGGGAATCGAATCCCTCACATTGCTGTTATAAAGTATTAGGATATTTTTTTGAGATGAAACATGCACACAGATGAATTGTTTACATCAGATCTTTAACATGCATTTAGAAAATAGCTTGACTCTCTGTTAGAAACCCAAGCATTCATTAACGTTCATTGATGCATAAGGCACACGGAGGAAGCAGAAACCATTTCTGTAATATTTAAGGTCATGCATTCCCTGGGAATCTAACCCATTACATTGATGTTGCCATGCTACTTTTTAAACTACAATATTGCTGTATGCATATGCAAACAATTGATATGCAAATGTGCCACTAAAATGCTGACTTTTGAGTAACAAAATGGACTTTTAGCAGATGTAAGCATTCAAATTTTGTAGACTTTGTAGACTTGTAAACCTATATTTTTATATCTATATATGTATACATTTATATTTAAAAATGCCTAAAAATCTAAAATATTAAATGTAAAAATAAATAATAAAAATTGAATTTTATGAGGTTTCATTTTATAGATGAAACGTTCACACAATCAGATGAATTTTCATTTCATACGATCTTTAAATGATGTAATGGGTTTAAAAACAACATTGTTGTCTCACATTTACAGTATTACAAATAAAGCTCAGAGAGTTTGTAGATAAACATATCAGTTTGCTTAAAATCACATTACAAGTCTTAATTTGATTCTTCAAATGAGTGTATTTGGTTGTTTGTCTCGACGTGGCATCTTGTTTAAAACCAATTAGCTTTCCGTTTCTCTGTAGCTTCTATAAAAAAAAAAAACTAATTGGTTTATTATATCATAAACCCATCTTAGAGATAGTCTTAGATATAGTTTTTTTTGTATTGGATGAAATACAAATTTCCTTATTATTCAGTTTCACCTGTAAATATGCATTTTTCTTGTTGAATTTCCTGTTTCAGTGTGAAATATGTCAGACTACAGAAGCAGGAAGTATTGCGAATGCTGTTTAAGGTTGTGTGTCGTCATAAACGTTGTGGTCCTGTTGTTGACTTCTGATGCCGTCCAGGAGACAGTGGTTAATCAGCTGTAAACAAACATCTCCATCGGTCTTTGTGGAAAAAAAAGCCCTTGAGAGATGTTCCATCGTATTTTTGTTTTCTCATCCCTAACAAGCCTTTAGCAGAGAGAGATATCGAGCAGCCCTGAGAGAGGCCTTGTTGCATTATAAAAAAATGTGTTTGTACAAGCTTATGTCATCTTCAGATTCCAAGGTTACGTGAAATGTGAGGTGGGATGGTAAATATTGACCATCCATTAGAGAACCGAGCATTCATTAGTGTTCATTGACGCAGAACGCACATGAACTAGGAAGCAGGAAACATCTCTGTAATAGCTAATGTTCAACTAACCACAAGGACAGTTAGTAAAGAGTGGTTTTAGGCTACAGAGACACACTTATAAACCGGTGAGTCATGCAAAAGAAAACACAAAAGCTCTGATCCAAAACCTCTCCTGCCTACATAGGCAGCTCCCTTATAAGGCAGAATCCAAATGTTGACTAAATATTATATCTGAATTAGGTTAAAATATTGTAGTATGGAAGCCCATCTCCACCACTGAATAAAAAAATAAAAACTTGCAACAAGTTAATATCTCAGAATTCTGAATTTATATCTCACATTTCTGAATTTTTTCTCAGAATTGTGTTTATATCTCTAAATTGTCTGAAAATGTCTGAAAAGTCCACATTTTTAGATGTAAACTCTCAAAATAGGAAGAATAATTGCTCATATGCATTGCGAGAAATATTTTATTCTGTGGCGGAAATGTGCTTCCGCTGAAATGTTTGCATTTCCCCATATACAGATACAGTATATCTTTGTGTTTATGCAAACATATACAAATAAATGGGGAAATGCACAGCATATAAAAAATCAGAGTCTGTTTGCTAAAATAAAATTCATCCTGCTGCTTTGAATGGCAGATTCTTCCTTTGTGCAGATTCATTAATTGGTGTGTTGAAGTGTTTTTTTGGAGTGTTGAATAAAGAATGACCGAATGCATTCTGCTTCATCCACAAAGACCTCCTGCCGGAGACGGCAGATGGAGACGAGCCTCACGCAGAGTTTTCAGAACACTGATCCTGGACCTGCAGATGCAACGTCAGCCTTTCCAAACCAGTTGACACATTCTGATGTGAGATCAGCTTAGGTCTGGCTTTATGGGCAAGAGAATAACCTCTATCTGCGGCAGAGACAGATGACTGAAGCTTTGTGTTCGTGCTGAATAGAGCGAGCGTGTAACTGTGTTTCTGTCTAATTTCATGACTCTGAAATGCTTTAAATTCCCGTTTGAAAACACATTATTCACCATCATAGAAATGAATGAATGAATGAATGATGCATTTATATAGCACTTTATTGTGTATTGTTGTACACCCAAAGCACTTTACAATCATGTGGGGGGGTCTCTCCTCAACCACCACCAGTGTGCAGCATCCACTTGGATGATGAGCAAATAACATTTCATTTGGAAGCTGAAACACAAATATTTTTCTAAAGCAGGAAAATATTGCTTGAGAAAAGCACTAGGCTAAGCAAATGCACTTCATTGAATTTACACCATTTAAAATGCCTTTTCACACCAACAGTGAAACAAAAGAGCAAAAATAATTGATGATGAATGATCTATCAACAACATTCAAGCTTGTTTCTACCAGACAAAGAAACAAAATCTCACAATTCTGACTTTTTTCCCAGAGTTGTGAATCTGTATCTCACAATTGCAAGTTATTAGCCCAGAATATCAAGCTTATATCTCGCACGTATTTTTTCTTGCAATTTTGAGTTTTACATCTTGTGATTTTTTTCTTTTATTCTGAGTTTATCTTGCAATTCTTACTTTATTTCTCATAATTGCAAAAAAAGTCAGAATTGTGCGATACAAATCCAGAATTAACCTTATATACACTAAAAGTTTGGGGTCTGGGCAACATTTTAAAGTTGTTGAAAGAAGCCTCTTCTGCTCACCAAGGCTGAATTTATTTGATCAAAAATACAGTAACAACATTAATATTATGAAATATTATTACAATTTCAAATAACATCTTTCTATTGTAATATATTTTTAAATTAAATGAATATTTTTGTTTCTTTCTTTTTTTTTCAGGTGTATTTTCTGAGTAATTTTATCAAATTGCATGTGAGAGCGTATAGTGTGGTTTAACTGCAAGGGTTCAGTTTGGGTTTTCTGCAGCTTTGTTTTTTTTAATCAGGCATTGTTACTAAGCTACACCCGTTACATTACATAAGCCTGTAGGAAACACATGCACGCAGGAAACAGAGTACTGGCGCGCTGTAATGCCTTTCCAATTAGGTAATCGTGCAAATGTAAGAGGGACAGAGAACTGAGGAAGACAGAGGAAATGCATGTTATAAAATATCCCATTGTATATCTGTTTCATTAGAAGTGTTTCATTAAAGTTGCCTCCTGAGCAGATGCATGGCATTACTGTTGCAGATTTTACACATGTTTTTAAACTTTATATGTATGCTAGCAAGGGATGGAGAGAATTAGTCCCAGAGTGTTTTGTGGACTAAAGCATTAATGCATTTCTGTAAATTAAGCTGTGTGTGTCATGCAAACATGTTGCAGTCTCTCTGTCAATTGCAAAAGTCATTGCCACAATGATAATTCTGTTCTGGGTGGTTTCCATGGCACCTCAATGTGGCTACTAAGATGTTCTGAGCATGTTTTCGCATGTTAGGCATTGCTATGCAGTTGCTAACGTATTGTAGATGCTTGCAAGGTCATTGGATTCAAAGTATACAACCTTATTAATCAACAAAAAGCAACAAAAGTCACTTTGGATTAAAGCATCTGCCAAATGCATAAATGTAATGTAAAATGCATTACACAATTTGAAAAATCGTTACGTCTTGAGTTATGCACTAAACTTCAATGCAATCTGAGAAGTTTGTTTGAATCACTAACTCTAAGTGTGAGCAATAGTAATAGTAACGTTTGACGAAGCATGCTTAGAAATGTCCATTTTTTCCTGCTGGTTGTGTGATTGATGCTTGTGTGGCAACTAGTGGTGATGACTTCATTGGAGTGCGTCAGAACGTGAATGGGAAAATTGTAACCATATTCCAGACTCACTCAAGCCCATGCACATAAATATGACATCACCTCATCTCCTCCTATGTTTTGGAGTCGTATCCATGCTCTCTCACACTGTTGCTGTGTGTTTATAAAAAAGTTTCAAACTCCCTCCTCTCCTGTGCCCATCTCACACTTTCCATCTGTCTGGCCATAAATGATTCAAGCCATCAGCAGCAGCTATTTAAGTTCGGTGTATGACTCAAGATAGACCAGCACATCAGGAAGCAGGGCAAAGTTTACCTTCTTAACTCTTGATTTAAGTAAGAGATCATATGCTGTCAGCCGATGGTTATAGCAAAATAATTGGGTGTGTTCTTATTTCTGGTAGCTAGCTATAATTGACTTTAACTAACTTGCTGAGTACAGTTCTTTTCAAACTGTTGCTCCACCATGACAGTAGCTTATCTGAAGGAGAAATGAAAATAGAAGACAGTTTATGTTGAAGTCTGCTATAGTGCCTCTTGTGGCAACACTGAGAATGTAATTTTGTGATTCATCCTTGTGCATTTGGCATGATTTCACCCTACACAGATTTGCTGTCTATCATATTATTGCCAAACCTGTCCAATCAGTGTGCTCTGGATTATTCAGTATTACGGCCACATGCAGTCATTTAAATTTTTTAATCTTTGGTAATGCTTTTCTACTGTCTTGGTTCGTCCTTATTCACATATGCTGCATTACTTTCAATTGAACATTTTATTTTAAAATATGGAAAAGTGCGAAAGAACGGCACTTTAAGTTGAACATTCAGCTTTTAACTGAGGAAAAATCTAGCATTGTGGGGGCATTGCATCTAGCAACTAGCATTGCACAACATTGTTTATTCTCTGCATTTTAGTTTCCAGAGTTGTCTTTAACAACTGAAAACCTGCAAATCCCATTGGCAGTTTTATTTGTTATGCATTAAGTGTTGTATTTCTTATGTTTTTTCTGAGATAAAATGAAGGAATTCTGAATCCGACAGCAGTAGTAGATCCACCATAAGGACAACGACTTAAGCTTGATATTCATGATTGATGCTGTGTTCAAATCAGATGCTGCTTTTATATTATTCAGAATGTTTTAGTTTTTTTCTGAATCCTTCTCTGTGCCTGGTAACTGAAATGAAGATGTTCAGAAGTCGCTAACTTTCACATTTTTGTTAATATGCCCTGTCCTCTATTTGTCTTTCAGACTGCTCTGCGGAGGCGAGGCAGTAGAGAGACCTTCAAAGATAAGAAGTCTTTAACTCAGGTGAGTACAAAGAAATACAAAGATCAATTCCATCCAAATCAAGCCATATACAGTTAAAAATAAAGGTTCTTTATTGGCATCTGTGGTTCCATTAAGAAATTTTACAGTGCATAAAACATTCTTTATAGTTGAAAAAGGTTCTTTAGATTAAGATATTCACATAAAAAATGGTTATTTTATGAACTGTTCCCTGAAAGGTTCTTTGGGGAACCCAAAATGGTTCTGCTATGGCATGGCTTCGAAACCTCCCCTTGGAAACATTTATTTTAAAGCATGCACAGAACAACACAATATGCTACATACACTACGTGTTGAGAATATAGACTACAGAACCTACAGAAGAATAAAGACTACAGACTTTTTATATGTTGTCCAGGCTGATTGTTCTCATACAATTTGGCCATTTTGAACTAAATGGTATTGCCTTTTACATTCACATGTTTCTTTCTCTCCAGGAGGACAGTGCAGATCTGCGCTGTCAGCTACAGTTTGCCAAGGAAGAATCGTCTCTTATGCGTAAAAAGATGGCAAAACTTGGCCGTGAGAAGGATGAACTGGAACAAGAATTGCAGAAGTATAAATCAGTATACGGCGATGTGGACAGCCCTTTGCCCCTGGCGGAGGTGACCGGTGGAGGCCCCCACACCTCTCGGGAAGCCGAGTTGCGGTTACGACTCAAACTGGTGGAAGAGGAAGCCAACATTCTGGGAAGGAAGATCGTAGAGCTGGAGGTGGAAAACCGCGGACTCAGGGCAGAAAACGAAGACCTACGCTGCCAATACGAGAGGGACTGCTTTGGACGCGAACCCTTCTCGAGTGTCCCTACCTCACCATATAGTGGCGATGCCCTGGAATCTGCGAGTGAACTGCGGCGACACTTGCAGTTTGTGGAAGAGGAGGCTGAGCTGCTGCGGCGCTCCATCTCTGAGATTGAGGACCACAACAAGCAACTGACGTCTGAGCTCAACCGCTTCAAATTTGGACCCAGCCAAGCCGACCGGGAGTCTGAGGGAGCCGAGGGTGGAAATGGTGGCATGCTCAAACCTGGTAATGGAGGAGGTCATGCTTTCCCGGGAGCAGGGAGTGGTGCCACATTGCAGGAGGAGCTAAAAACCGCAAGACTCCAAATCAACGAGCTAAGTGGGAAAGTGATGAAGCTACAGTACGAGAACCGGGTGCTAATATCTAACATGCAACGCTGTGACCTGGCGGCACACTTGGGGATACGCACCAGTAGCCCAAGGGATAGTGACGTGGATAGCGATGCTGGGCGAAGGGAAGCAGACGAGGACGAGACGGCCAGGCTACTGCTGCTCCACCCAAAACGAGAAGGTCCTGTTGGTGGGGAAAGCGACTCTGATGACTTGTTTGAGAAAACAGCAACTTCTGGATTTGTCAGTGGCGAGAAACCCTCAGATCCTGGTGAACTGGGAGTGACCGAGTTGGCCCAGCGAAGACGGGAAGACCGGGAGACGCTCCACAATGTCAGGCGTGAAGCTGAGCGGCTTGGTAAAACGGTGGAGCGGCTCATCACGGATACGGACAGTCTGATCCGCGAAGGTAGTTTGGTTGTCCTGGGAGGGGACCTTCTTGCAGAAGGTTTGGAGTTCAGAGGCGATGGGGGCTCTGCTGAATCGAAACCCGACTCTCAGGTGCTGGATTCCATCAACACTCGCATGAGGGCTTTCCGTTCGGAACTCCAGCAATTCATGGACAAAGTGGACCACCTAGGGGAGGGTCTAAGGGACCGCGTTGATGACCTTTCCCCTATGCCCAACCTCACCGAATCTAGCAGCTTCCTTTCCACAGTTACCTCCATGTCAAGGGATTCGCCCATCGGGACACTGGGAAGGGATCTGGGGACGGACTTACAGGTAGGTTATGTGTAACTCGACCTTTTCATCTTTATTCAGTGTTTGCCGTCACATGCGATCACATGACATGGCAACTTCCTTTTTTCCTTTGCTGCTTCCTCATTTGAAAGTCCTTTTTTGAGAATGCATACACCTTTATATTGATTCTGCATCTTCATGTATCATATATCGAAAGTCCCGAATGCACCACAAAGGAAGCAATTCAACTAATTTGGCTGGCATGACTCTTCATCTTAAACCAGAAACAACTCCCAACTGAGAGATAAGAAGGGAAATAGACTTGCTTTAGATATGGAGCTGTATGCAGAGTATTTGACTAGCAAATTGGTTATGCAGTTGCCTTGACATCAGTGATATTTCTTATCTTTTTTTGTTATTGAAAGATTAATGGGAGTTACCAGCAGGAGACAAAAAAGGACACACAGAGTTAAAAAGATGTTTGGTGCTTTTTAATTCATTTTGACATTAATAACCTTCAGCATGAATGCAGGCAGTTGAACAAGTCCAGCAGACATCACAGAACAACACTCCCTCACCAGTATTAACTGACCACTTAGTTTTTCTTTTAGAACACCATATTACTTGTGCTATTTTTGCTGTATGTACATGAATTTTCGGCATGCATGGACTACCCTGATGACCTGTTGTACTACATTCGCCAAAATATGCAGTATACAGTAGGGCTACATCTCCTGGAATACTATATCCCATAAAGCAATGCATATTCCCCAGAGCGCCACCCGGCTGAGCCAAGATGCCCTTACCTCTCCTTTCCTAGCATAATCACCCTCAATGCTGCTCATAAACACCTGCATCTATACCTGCCCCATCCTCTTACCCACAATCTCCTTGTCTCGCACCTGGGGCAGGGGGGTGTTTAAGGGTATATCCCGCATGGCTTCACAAGGCTATGTGTATTGTTTTGGTTGTCATTGATTTGCAGGGTCCAAAATTTACTGTGCCAATTGTGGGCAAACTGAGAAATATTTGCCAGCCATAAATATTTCTTACAGCCATAAAAGTGCATTTTGGTGAAGCTTATTTCTTCCCACAGAATAAAAATGTGACAAGATAATTACGACTATTTATCTCACAAATCATTGTTCTCACAATTATGAGTTTATATCTGACAATTCAGACACTTTTTTTGGAGGTCCGAGTCTACATCTCTCTACTTCTCGCAATTTTTTTTTCGTTCTGAGTTTACATCTTGCAATTCTGACTTCTAATAATTGCAAGTTAACGTCTCAGAACTGCACAATTCCGAGTTTCCTCAGAAATACATGAGAATTCAGAAAATCAGTATTGTGAGTTAAAAAGTTGCCATTACCTTCATTTTTTCATTCCATGGCAGAAATAAGCTTTGATAGTATTTTGTATTTCTTAATCAATATTAGTTTATTATTTTCATGCATGTTTGTTACAAATAATAGTGTAATTCACAGCATCATATATATATGAACACCAGCTGTGAGCACTTAAATGGTGGACGTACTTACATTATAAATTGTGTGCCAACACATTTTGCAATGCATCAATGGATGAAGTCGATCTTGCTTTGCTATAAGCTAATAACACCCGCTGGCCAAACGCTTGCAGCAGCATTCGCATACATGCTTAAAGTTTGTTTCTGGCCTTAAACTTAACTTCTCACAAAAGCAGGAGGATGCATTGTGTTCTAGATCCTAATATTTTCATACTTACATGTTGCACTTCTTAATAAGGTTATCAGAATTAAACTGATCTCCTTTGTATTTTTATTTACCGGCACTTGTCAATTTTGGACCCGAATGTATAGCCTACTAACACTAACTAAAATGGCAGTAAAATGTGTTTGTAATCACCTGGGGTCTGGCCTTTAGCAATTCCAGTAGTTTTTTATTTGCACAGGTAATGCTGATGCAGCATACGTGGAGCATGCAGCCATTAATATGAAACATGGTGGATAAGAAGTGCTTACACTGCATTTTTGTTTTCTGAGGAACCTCCAGAGGCTCTGTGTGACCTGTGAACACTCTGAATACACTCAATGTTTGTTTCTCTATATATTCTATGTGACTTTTCTGTGGTTGATCATTTTCAGGAATAATGTAGCTGTGTCTTTTGTCTCAGTGAATGATTTTCAAATGTTTAATTGTCATATATGCTGGTCTCGGAAAGCTGCCCTCCATAGAACTGCTTGTAGCTTTTTTCCTGCTTTGTGCTTTGAAATTGCTTTATGATAACATGAGTCAACTTTCCAACTAATAACCTATGTGTAACTATGGGTTTGACATCTATTGATGTTTTAGTAGCTTGTCATATGAACTGAGCATCTGAACGTGTTTATATATTTTACATTTAAGCTTAATAGTGTCTGAATTGCGCTCTGATTGGTTGATAAGCTCATTTGGCTCATGTTCATTGGTGGAAGCCGTCGGTTAAGCTGGGCAGTTCTTTGCTTTGGGTCGCGTCACTTCAATCCAACCACTAAACACTCTTCATCAAGCATGAAGTCACGGCCTGTTCACCTGCTTATATAGGATGTTTATTAAAGAGCTTCAGTTCGCTGCTGCGCTGCTTCCATCGCATGGCTGGGCTTCGCTGTGAGCAGCATGCTGCTGTCGTGCCGCATCCAAACCCTGTCAGTCTCCTACACATCTTAGAGTTGCTTGTCATGCTTCATCTGAAAGCCTTTAGCATCATTCTGTTATCGCTGATCAGGGAATCAAATTATAATTAAACAACACATCAGTGGTAATTATACAGTATAATATAATATTAAATGATTAATATTATTAACTGTAACATTGTATCTTTCTGTTGTGATGCCAAAAATCTGTACTTTTTGACAACTGAACAACATAATGAAATCTACTAATGTACTAGCTTGGCAACCTAATTAATAGGCTAGTTTAAACTTTAATTTTAACCTGTGGTGTATGTAACTGTGTTTTTCTTTTAATTGTTTTGCTTTCAGGAAATGGACGTTTATCTCAAAAACAGTCTCAAACGTATTTATTAATTCTTATTTATATTATATTATTTGATTAAATCCAATTTTTTATGAGCTGTTTGTGAAATGTAACTTAATGAAATGTAATTAATTATTAAAATAATGTCACAGTTTAATATCCTTAATATACAGTAATAATCCTTAATAATATGATTATTTATATATTTTTGTATTTAAAAAAAAAAAAAAATATATATATATATATATATATATATATATATATATATATATATATATATATATATATATATATATATATATATATATTAATATAAATAAATGTAATCATTAAAATATTTTTAGATAACTATTTTAAGTACATGTATTATTGTAATTGTTAGTTTAATAATGATCTCATTAATTATCTTAATAATTAATATTAATATTAGTATTTTTTATTTGTTAGGTATGTAATGTTTTCATTATTTTCCTTAAAATTATTAGCTTTAATATGAATAAAATGAATAATTAAAATAATAACAATAATAAATGTTTAGAAATGTATTATTTTAATTACATTTATGACTTTAATAATTAGCTTAATTAATATTAATATTGCTATTCATATTTGTACTGATTAAGCTAATAGTTATAACTAGTTATAAATAGTTATAATAATTATTTTATTGTGTAACAATAGAATGTTTAATGTAATATTGTAATATTAATATTAAGCTAATAATACAATTATTTTGAAATATATTACATGCATTATTTCAATTATTAGCTTAATGTTAATATTGATAATAATTTTTATTTGATAGTTTATTGATACTAAAAAATAATACATAGTTAATCATTAAAATAATGTACATTTTCATTCCTATTATAATTCTTATTTTAATTAATTGCTTTTTTTTTTTTTTTTTTTAGCTATATTTTAGAATTGCCCTAGTAAAACACCCAGTTCTTTAAGGCAGTGGACTGGTTTAATCATTAGGGTTTTGACCGGGTGCTGGATTTGGCACGACACACTATTAGCGTCAGCTGTCAGTCACTGCACATTTTGGGTTATTGGTTGTAAGACTCATGTATCCCCATCGCATGCGCTTCATAACCAGTGTTTTGCATTCTTTTTTCCCCTTGGCCCTTCCCTTCTTCTCTCTTTGTCCCTCATTTCGTTCCCAGATGTTTCAGCCCATGATTCTGTTCCTCCTCATTCTCGTTCTCTTCTCGTCTCTCTCCTACGCCATCATCTTTAAGTTGGTGTTTCTTTTTGCGCTTTTCTTTGTCTTGTAGCCTACTGGCTCTCTCTTTCTTTCTTTCTTTCTTTCTGTTTTCCATTCGATCATTGTTTTTTAATTCATAATCATTTTTTGAATACAGTGTGTGTGTCGATGACCCCTCACCCTTGCATTTCACACTCTGAGTTTCGCTTAAACCCACATTGAGTTTTATTTTCCCCCTCCACTCTTTCTCGTCTTGTGTGTGTGGATTCTGTTTGTCGTTCACCGATCCCCACGCACCTCCCTCTGTCTCCTCCTCCCGGACCCTTTCCTCCCCTCCTCACTCACAGTACGTGCGCAGGGAGGAGCAGGAGTGGCGCCTAGAGCGGCAGAGTGTCCCGGAGGCCCCTGGACAGGGACAGGGCGCCGCTAAGGGCTCCGTCACAGCCAGGGGAGGCCCTGGACTCAGTAGATACACCAGGCCCCACAGTTTCAGACCCGAGGTCAGTGCCTCGTCCATCTCCCTCTCAACTTTAAGACAGATACGATTCCAAGTGTCCTTGCAGTGCCTCTGACTTCCTGAAACAGCTGACAGTTTAATGTGCTGCACTAGTTAAGATGGTAAACGCTGAAAGTATTTCCCGTGCGTTTCTGTAAAGCCTTGGTTATCTTCGGATGTCATCACATGCTTGATGGAAATACAGAAGTAGCTGGAAAAGTAATGAAGTGAGTTATTCTCAAGAAAGCACTGCAGTTACTGACTATCTGACATGCATTGCTTTTCTCTGAATGTCATTACTTGCCTTAAACTTTAATAACATAAAATTGATATTAAAAATGCATTAAAAGTGTAAGATCATGAAAGAATGAAATTTAATATAATGAAATTATTGTTAATAATATATATACATATGTGACAGAAGTGATGTCAAATGATTAATCGCGATTAATCACATCCAAAATAAAAGTTTTTGTTTACATAATATATGTACTGTGTATATTTATTATGTATATATAAATACACACACACATGCATGTATATATTTCAGATTTTTTTTATATATTAAATATATTTATTTATAATGTAAATTATATGAATATAAATATAGACGTAAATATTTTCAAAATATATTTATATATACATAATAAAAGTACACAGAACACACACATATATTATCTAAACAAAAACTGACGGTGTGACACTTGCCGGTGCCCTCTAATGACATTTCAATGAAAGCGGATCCTGCTCATTAAAGAAAATGTCTGGTGAAAGGGAAAATTGGGTAGATGATGTCAGGCCAAAACTTACTGATAAAGGTAATTTATTGACAACATAATGTAATAATGTATAAATATGTAATGTATTGTAATTAAGAAGTGTATTAATTGATGACAACAATAAAACCGAACGCTGTCATTACTAGCTGTGTTGTTAATATGTTCACAAGCTTCACAAGTTTCAAATAACTATTAGGCCATCCTTAAAAATATTCTTGTTTGCCATAACTGACCGACCCTGTCAATTTAGGACTGACCCAATTAATTATTTTTTTCCCCCTTTTTGTCCGACCGACTTGCCGATTGTAATTGCGTTAAGACCCACAGATTTTTTTTACTCTTCAAACTAATACAAATGCAATAAAATGTGAGACACACGCAATTGACGCTTTTCACACGCTCTCACACCACACATCCATTTTCTCACGCACAGAAAAATCACGAAGCAAAGAGGACACAGAGACCGACAATCTCAGCTCTCAGATTCTGTCAATTTTATTATGAAATTCAAACAATGAATACCGTTTTTGGTGCTTGTAAACGTGACGCGACAGATCCCTAGCGGCACCTGAACTGATCATCTCTAGCTAATAGTAAAGAACTCTGTGTAATCCGTATGGCCGTGAACATGGGCAGTCAATGTGCAACAAAGGTTCGTGGATTTCACAAACGTGTTTATTCCATGCCTGTAGTTTTGGCAACAACACACTCTTCTCGGCATCACTGGACAGCATACGTACTAAAAAAACTAAATAAAAATAACTTTTCGTACAGCTATAATCTGCTACAGCCGCCTACGGGACTAACGCTACTTCTGCTACTTCCTTAGCAGCAAGGCACGCAGTAATGGCGGCGCTGCTTTACTTCCGTGTTTCGCCGGATTTGTCTATAACCATATTACATGAAAAAAAAAAAAAAAAACATGGCTGATGTCAAGACATAACCAAGGCTGTGATCCTCTTTTAACATTAAGACAGGCTAGTAAGAGCTGTTTCAGTGGTGTATGGAAAACTAGAGAGCTGGAGTGCCTTCCCTTGTGAAAATGTGCAGTACAGATCAAAACTGAGGAAATATTCACACACTGGTTTAATGACATTTCCGCCGTGAAACACGAATGACCTCGGTGCGTTCAGAGGTACCAGATCTTAAAACCTGAACCACGAGGGTTGCATCTAAGCCTGAAGTATTTATGAATATGGCTCCAGATTTCAAAATAAAAGTTTGATTAGATTTGAAATGAATGTGAGTGCACTGGTGTTTGAGCACAAAGGTGACAGTGTGTGAATATTGAGTTTCTCTGTCAGACAAATCTCCAACAAAAACTACTACTATGTCTCTGGATCTGTTTCAAAACCTAGAGTTCATTGTTTAGGCATCATAGACACCTTCTGGAGGTGAAACCTTGCCTAAACAATGCTTATGCTAGTTTTAAAATGGATTTTTGGATATATTATATATACACTATAATGCATTAAATATGTTTATCAAATTAAATACATTTTTTAGATTAAATAAGTGCATTAAATAGTTAATTATACATTAAATAAATATTTATTTTCCAAATATTATAGAATTAACAATTATAAATTGTTAAAAATAAATTAAAATGGACTATTTCACACAATGTTTGCATGTGATTATTTATTTATTTATTTTTGTAGTATTTTGTTATTTATTTGATGTCTATGTAGAGTGTTTTAAATTCCTTATGCAATATGACATTTATGATGCTGACAATGAAGACAGAAAGGCTGCTCACTAGATTTTGAAACAGAGCCTGTTTTTAGAGGAAAAGGAAAGCATAGGGCATACAGTACTTCACTATAAAGAGCAATTCTCCCTAGTTTGTGTATCTTTATTTAATTTAATAAAATGCAATGAATCTCTAATGCAGTAGAAAAGTGTGCCAGATGTCATAAATAGCACTACAGTTATTTTACACAAAGTTATTAGACCAGATACAGTAACACCACTGATTCGTCTGATGCAATTAAATGAAACGGTAGATCTAGCCGAGAGCAGTTTGTTTGTTCACTTAATTCACATCATTGTCTCTCAGTGATTCTTTTGGTTTCTTCTCACTCCGCTCACAACCACCGCTGTTAATTTAAAATCACACTGGTTTGTCATGAATTACGATCACTCACCATCCTCTCACGCAGGGGCTTTGAAAAATGTGATGTTTGTGTTGAAAATAAGGGCTGTATGTGTCAATCATGTCATCTGTTGATATATATGTTTGCATTTAATTTGTTGTGTGTTTGTCCCAGTTTATGTGCTGTCCCTTAAAAACATGGTACTCGAGAACAGAAGCGTTTCTCACTTGTAATTATGACTTGATGTTACTGATCAAAGGCAACATATGCTTATTCTATCGTCTTTATGATTAACGATAGTATATGTTATATGAGCCTATGATATACAATGGTTTTTGTTAATATTTAGATTTAGATAATAATTAGATTTTATATTTATATATATACAATGTTTAAAAACAAATGTAATAATTTAGTTGTTTGTTTTTGTCTTTTTTTACCGTTTCTATATAATTTTTTTATTATTAATATTTATTATTATTATTTTATTAAAATTACTTTTATATATTTTAGTACTTCAGCTTAAAACAAAAATGATAAATGTTGTCTTGGAAAATATTAGAAATTATGTAATTTTACATTTTATTTTATTTTATTTTAGTTAATGTTTAATTATTTCAGATAACAAAAATATTTGTTATGGTTTTAGTTTTAGTATTAGTTAACAATAATAACCCTGATTCACTCTTACAACAAGACATTTGTGACCCTGGACCACAAAACCAGTCATAAGGGTCAATTTAAAAAAAAAATGAATAAATAATCTTAATAAATAAGCTTTCCATGGATGTATGGTTTGTTAGAATCAGACCATATTTAGCCGAGATACAACTATTTAAAAATCTGGAACCTTTGAGGGTGCAAAAAAATTAATAAATCAAAATATTGAGAAAAATCACCTTTAAAGTTGTCCAAATGAATTCTTAGCGATGCATATTACTAAACAAAAATTAAGTTTTAATATATTTACAGTAGGAAATTTACAAAATATCTTCATGGATCATGATCTTTACTTAATATCCTAATGATTTTTGGCATAAAAGAAAAATTTATAATTTTGACCCATACAATGTATTTTTGGCTATTGCTACAAATATACCCCAGAGACTTAAGACTGCTTTTGTGCTCCAGGGTCACATTTGTTATCACTTACAAACAGCGGTACATAAAACACAGCTTTAGTATTTCTTCAGAGTAGAAATGAATCTAAATTGACTATGAGCTTACTGAATTAATTCTCTAGCATTTATCACCGGAGATCCAGAGAGTTTGTTAGGAAACTGTTCCATTAAGAATGCAGTGTAATATTTATTACCTCACATCTGCCGTGCTGCATGACACAGACAGGCTTGTGCATGAGAACTGATGGTGTTTCTCTCGAAAGTGCTGGGATTTTGAGACTGCTGTTGTGTGTTCTGATGGGGTCCAGCTCCGTGACCCGGTCCTGTCCGAGATGGGAACACCAACCAGAGAAACACAGCTCCGCCTGGAGCACGACAGGAGGATGAGAGACAGCTTCACTTCATCCATCACTCAGGTACATTACTGAAAACTGACTCGAAACTGAACCCACTACAGTATTATCTGCTGTAGAGTGGCATTACTGATTCAGTTGTATTAGTCTCATCTGTAAAGCTGCTCTTCTCATGAAATAATGTGTAATTGTATGAAGCAATATAGAAGTAAATATGACTTAACATGATTTACTTTTAGAAACAGGATCAGACCTACTGTACAAGTCATCAGTTCAAAAGCTCTTCACGGGTGAAACTGATGTTAAAAATAGTAGCTTGCCCTGGATAGACAGTATACCAGACCCAAAACATGGACTATAAGTACAGTATAACTAGCTGACTAGTCTGTATAACCATTAAGTCATAGCAGCTTAACCCTGTAAAGTGTGACATTTGAAATAATAGCCAAAAAGTTTTTATTATTATTATTTATTTTTTTATTTTTTTATGGGACAGTTTATTGAATGTTCAGACATTTAAAAAAAAAAATGTTTGCAAATGTGTTTTTAATGAGTATCGTATTTGATCCATCAGGCTTCAATGGCTTATATAGTGAGAATATGGTTGAAAAAATGCTGATATTTATATGATTAAAAAGTGATGCAATTCTGATGCTTGTCATGTAAATCAATGTGATTTTTATGACATGAAATAAATGTCAGTCAGCACTCTATATCTCAAATAATGTCTTAGCAAGATGATATTTAAATGATTAGTTTTATGATCAAACTTATAATACAATGATGATTGAGAGATGATCAAATACATGTTACTCAAAAGCCTGTTGATCTCACATTTGAACATGACTTTTGTAAAAAAAAAAAAAAAAAAAAAACATGATGTCTGGATAATGAAGTAAATCAATTCATCAGTTGAATACGTTTTCATCTTAAAATATTACTGACAAGCTCAAAGGTATTCTTATTTTTACTTTATAAAATTGTAAAGATTTGACTGCAAAAAGACACGTGAAGCACAAGCTGAAGGAGGACGTTTGTACAAATCCTACAAATTGTATTGTACATCCTTATAGAAATTAAGTGGACTATATAGGGTCAGTACAGTTATTAGAACTAGTTACTGCTTTATTGCTAGTCCAAGATGGTTTACCAGCCTAGCTAGATCCCCACTAACTTTTAGTCTGGCTAATTATCCACCTAAACTAGTTTAGTCCAGCTAGCAATTATATTTTTAGATGGTTTTTCTATGAAAGATCATCCACATGATCTTTCATAGTTTTATTGCTCTCTATAAAAAGCATGCATCTGTCTTATGTCATAATAATAACAAGTTTATTAACCATAACTCTTTGTTGAATGCTTTGGCTTGTGCAGGAGGAGGAGAGGAGGCGAGCCGAGGCCCGGCGAGGACTCGAGCTGCAGGGACTCCAATCTCACGAGCCGACATGGCCACAGGAAAGAGTCCTGCTGCAACAGGAAGTGAGGTTGTTCCGCCACAATATGGTCATTGTCTACATGAAGCTGCGCTGGATCCTGATGCACTGGAGGCTCGGCCGCAGGACGGATGGACTGGAGGAGGGAGCGCATGCTGAGGCGAGCGGTTCCACAATAACTATAGTTGACCAGATGAGTTTTTATGAGATTTACCCATTGCATCTATAAAAAGTAAAAAAAAAAAAAAAAAAAAAAAACGTTACATTTGGTCATTTACCCAATCATGCTTTATTATATATAAAGTTTTTTTTTTGCACCTTTGATTATTTCTGGACAATGCATTAATAATGCTAAAGTATTTATGTACTTTTATTGTATGTATTTACAGATACAGTACATGAATGCTTTTTACATATATATATAAATAAATAATAATAATATAAAAGACTAATTTTTTTTACATAAAACTAAAACTATCTAAAAAATAAGCATTATATAAATTAAATAAAATGTATTATATTTTGTTTCAGTTTTAGTTTTATATAAAATGTTTAGTTTTGTTTTATTTTTATTTTATATTAAGTTTTGATTAAAAAAAAACAAACAAAAATAATAAACTCAAAAAAAAAAAAAAAAAAATGAATAATGTGAAGTTTGCATTTCTGATGAGTTCTTGTAGATGTGTCACTACTTCTTTTTGTTTTTATTAGATATATTTGTCTCTTTCATGGCAGTCGGTCGTCTGATGAACCATAGTGTGAATTAGTGTGAGCACATGTTGTATGATTTTTCATTTCACAATCCATCTGTCATATCTACAACAGCAGCTGTTGCTTTCTGAAGCACAACGAAATTTAACAGTGACGCTTAAGAACATTTCCAGTGCAGGAATATTAGGTAGACTGAAATGATTTAACAGCATCTTAATACATCATTATTTCTCAAACAGTAAAAGAGTGGCACTAGCAACACCAAGATCACGGGTTTGATTTCCAGGGAATGTTTGAACTCAATAAATCTGTACTTTGAGTGCTTTAGATAGAAGCAAATTGTCAGTAAATTTAAAAATAGGCTAAATACATACATTAAAGTACATTAGTAAGTCGGTACTTTAGCATAATTAATGCATAATCCAGTAATACAGGTATCACAGGTTAAAAAATAATAATTTTAGTAATAGTAAAAACACACACACACACACACACACACAAAATCACTTTATACATTTAATATTGCATAGATTTTTTCATAGATGTTTTTATAGTATAGTATTTTATAGAATAGGTGAATCTCATAAAAAATAAAACTGTTCAACCCAAAATAAAAAAAAGGAGAAAGAATGTAGAAAGAAATTATATTTTAAGCCTGTTTTAAGACATTACAAGATTTTGTAATATAAGAAATAAAAGTTATTTTATTTTAATCTTTATTTTTGTTTAGTATATTTAGGTTTAGTTTTTTATATTAAAACATATTTTGTTTTATCAAATTTGTTTTTGTTTAATTTTATTTGTATTAATTTTTTTTTTTTTTACTCTAAACATTTTCTCTGCTTGCTCTCTTATTTTTTCTTCAGTATGAACGATTGGAGAACATTCCAGAACTGGGCATTATGGTCGACCAGGGTGATGGAGAGACGGAGAGGGAAGACAAAGTGTGCACCCAAATCACAGGAAGTGACCTCACAGAGCCCAGCCCCCTCCTGCTGTCACCAGAGAGATTCCAGTACCAGAAACTGGTAAAAATACCACAGAAACACATTTTGCAATGAAAATAATGTCACAGGGATTCACACACTATTTTATTTTGTTTTGTTTTATTTTATTTTATTAACAGGAAATATCGAGACTCACAAAAATTAGACACAACAAAAACACCTCATCACTTTTCATGATTTACATTAATTTAACTATATATTGATCTAAAGTCATCAGTATATAGTAAAACTGTATAGTAATTAGTTATTTTTTTTTTGTTATTTTTATTATGACAGCAACATATCCATCAAACATGTGAAAGTATGGTCTGTAACAGGATTGTATTTCTACAATTTTAATAAGTGTCAAATCCAAGCAAATTTATATTCTATGGCAAATCAAATTAATTGTAAAGTTTAGTTTACATTTCATTCCAATACAGTTTTAAATATATTTGCATTTATTCATTTAGCAGATGATTTTATCCAAATAAAAATGAGGAAAACAAGAAGCAATTCATTTTAAGCAGGCAAAATCCCAAGAAGTGCTGTAATAATCCACAGTGTTTAGACATTATTTGGGATGAGGGATTGGTGTTAATCATATTTATCCTTTTGTATATTAAACAAACTATAGGGGGAAAAAATTGTGCTCGTGATAGTTCACCTTAAAATCTCTCTTCTCTGCGTTCTGTAGTAAATATTAAATCAGAGTAAATGTTTCAGCAGCAGTGCCTGTTTGCTCCATATAAAGCAGTAAACCTTCTCTCAGCTCTAGTCTATTATTTAACCGCTCTAAGTGCAGGAGTTTGTAAACACTTTAGTTTTACAAATCATTAAAAGCTGCCACAATCTCTTGTTTTCTCGGCATGCATAGGGTTTTGAATGAATTTCAGTAGAAGTCATTTGTTCTGAACAAACACTTCTAACACGAATAAACTTAAATACAACATATCTAAAACATTCTGCTGTGCTGACGAAGCTTACATACTACTGAGGGAAGATATGGTCCTTAGTAAGATATTGGTTTATTGAACCGTCACTCATTGGACATTACTGTTAAAGTGTTATTTCTGCACCACTGGCTGCACTCAATTAAAATGCAGCATTTCAATAAATGGTGTATTAGAAATGTAAATTTTTTTGCAATTCTGTTTATTGCCACAGAAATTGCACACTTTGTCTTTAAACTTATGAGGGATTTGATATTAATGTGCTCACAAATCTCATTAACACTCACTTAGTTTAAACAGGACAAATTATTGTGACTCAATAATGACAGCACTGTTTCTTTAATTAAAGCTGCTTAGGAGCTTCGCCGCATTTACTGCAAACCATGAAAAGATTGAAGTGCTGCTTCACTTTGGTTCATATTGTAGGCATATCTCGGGCATTGTTAGAGTTAATATACTAGTTGATAAATAATCGCCGAAGCTGGTTTTTACTCACATTTGGCGATTGGCAAGTATTAATGATCTGAGCTGCTGTTAGCATTCATTTTATAGCTCTACTCTCTTACTGGATGACAACTAGTGACTCATTTGTGTCATTCTTGAAACATCTAAGACGAAGTTGATACTTAAACTGAGAACTCAGTCAAGCTATAGTAACACTGTGGTCTGTGTGTGCAGGCGGGTGACAGTCGGCGGGTGCTGCATGCGCTGCGCTCTCTGCTGGAGGAGCTCAGGGCGGAGCTCCGCGAGGAGGCCCAGCGGCGCTGCCAGCTGCAGCAGACGTTAGCCAATGAGAGAGCGGCGTGGGAGATACAGTGCGCTGAAATGAGGAGTCACGTCACCCAGGTACAGAAACAAACCTTACATCACAGCAGAATCACCTGTGAACGGCAGTACAGCACCTAAAACCTGACTGCTGTCTACATAGGGAGCATCCTAAGTGACTAAACTCGATCGCTCTACATCACATCAACTTTATTAATGGTCACTCACTCATTCACGAGTCTGGTATTGAGCACAAACTATTATATATATAAAAATAGTTACTTTTTAATAAAATGGAAAAATATTAATGCTGTGGTTTTAAAATAAGAATAAAAAATATTATTAATATTAAAAATATTTACACTCCCAATAAAAAGTTTAGGGGAATTAGAAAGAAATCAATACATTTATTAAGCAAAGATACATTAAGTTGATCAAAAGTGACAGTAAAGACCTTTAAGACAAATTAATGGTGTCCTTTGAAATTTGTTTGCATCAAAGAATCATGAAACGAAAAATGTATCACAGTTTCCATAAAAATATGAAGCAGTACACCTTTTTTTTTAAATCAGAAATGTTTCTTGAGCAGCAAATCAGCATATTAGGATGATTTCTGAAGATCATGTGACACTGAAGACTGAGTAATGATGCTGAAAAGGAGGGTCGGTTCTTAACAGCTATAGAAAGGTGGGCTGGCGGATATCCTGGGGGGGGCATAGAATATCATGCACTTTCACAACAAAATAAACTTGTTTTCTTTGAATAATAATAATAATAATAATAAAAAACTATGTTTTCTCTTTCTCTGTATCATCGTTTCTACACTGGTAATTTTTTCAACCAACTTTTTTATTTATACCAAACAAGCCCATAATCATATCTAGAGCATTAGGGGGACTATTGTTTTGACAATATTAAGACCAGACCACTTTGGTAATGGTAAAGGAACTAAATAAATAAGATTTTTTTGTAAAGTAATCAATCTGAACTGCAAATAATACTTTTATTTTAAAATATGCACCGATTCAATTTTAGTTGTATTCCTAATATGTAGAAAACGCAAGACAACAATCACAATAATTATGAATTACATGAATCACGTAAATGACAGTCCAACTTTCAATCCAAAACGGCGGAATTTGACAAAAAAAAGTCTGTTTGTATCACTGGATGATAAAGTCTAGCTGACTGTTGCTATAGTAAGTAATTCTTACATCCAACATTAACAGCAAGTCGAAAGGAGTAGGCTTTCAACTGTATAGCCTACAAACTCCCCGCAATAGCGTGCAAATATTTCTGCCCGTTTTCGCTCATTGTCAGCCTCTGCTTTTCTGCAACAGTCTGAAGCCTCCGCGTGAATTCAGCGCACCTTACATTCAGCTAATAAAATAAATATGCTGAAATTTTCTGGATTTATTTTATGTGGTGTTTGTTCAGTCTCAAGCTATAGCTTAAAACTTCTGAAAAATACAGTCCGCTTCAGATTAGCTTTAACATTTGCACAACAAATTTAACGTCACCTTTATCGAATTCTGATTGGGTGGGCAAGACAGTAATTTGGGTGCCATGCCTGGAGCCGGCCCTGCTGAAAAAGCTAGAGGCCCGTCAGCTATGCATCACAGAAATAAATTACATTTGAAAATATGTTAAAAATATTTCTTGTTTTTACTGTATCAAAAAAAAAAAATCATTGAAACAGTAATGTAAATAGCATTTTAAAAAAATAAACAAATAAACATTAATCAATTTTATCAATGTCCAAGGTGACTTTCTAAAAGGTCAGACTAGTGAAATTCGTTCTTGTCATAAAACTGATTTTTGTCCTCATAAAAACTGACATAAATCTAGTTAAGCAGCATCTGCTAAGATGTTAAGCATCTGCAGTGCCATGTGTTGCTTTCGGCTCTCAGTGACTTGTGTGCTATTTTTGTGTCCGTAAGTTAAGGAGTGTCTTTAAATAGCCTGCTATATTTATGCGGTGGTGCAATACGGCCGTCAAATACAGTCATGGTCTATTAAAAGAAAGCAGATGTCAGAGGAGCCCTGCTCATTCAGACAGTGAGTAGATTTAGGAACATCTGGCTAGACATGCAAAGAAGGTGTATCTGGACTATCCTGCACTAGGTTTTCTGCATTTAATTTTGGCTATTTGGCAAACTTACACTCTAAGTGTATATTTACAGTTGCTATTTAGCTATGCAGAGTCCTATTTGAGTGTGTTTGTATGGCTGTGTTCAGAATTGAACACTCACATACTGCTGATTCCATTCTTTGCAGTATACACTATGTACTGTATACTAAACATTCTATCTATCTATCTATCTATCTATCTATCTATCTATCTATCTATCTATCTATCTATCTATCTATCTATCTATCTATCTATCTATCTATCTATCTATCATCTATCTATCTATCTATCTATCTATCTATCTATCTAGTCTATCTATCTATCTATCTATCTAGCATTTAACAAATAGCAGTTCACCGAATGCAAAAAAAAAAAAATAATAATCATTAGTATTTATTAGACATTATTGTTAATACTAATAATTACAAATAATATATGCATATTTGCATATTTAATTCAGTGAGTGTTATAATAATAATAATAATAATAATAATAATAATAATAATAATAATAAAAGTCATTATTATTATTATATGGCTAGATTGTTTTCATATGATGTCAGTAAGTTGCATGTTTAAGTCAGCAAGTTTAGTAATACTAGTATTATTGATGATAATAATAATAATAGTAATAGATTAATAGTAATAATAAATGCTAATGATAAAATGTTGTCATATAATGTCAGGAAGTTGTATGTTTATTTCATTAAATAAAAAAAATAATAATAATAATTATAATAAAAATAGCCCCTTAATAAATGATAATATGATGTCAATAATTTGCATGTTTAATTCATAAACATATTAGAAATAAATATGGTTATTTCACATTTTTAATCCATTGTTTACACTAAAAACCCAGAAGTTGATGTTATAAATCACAGCTGTAATTGCGGTTCATTTGTCGTAGTGTAAATGGGAGGTCCAGTGTAGTGCATTTAATAATGGGAATGTGTGGTATTATTCGGTTTTGTTCTGTGTATACATATAATTTGCATATTGTGCATGCTCTGCAAGACTGTAGTTTGCCATTTCAAAGATTTATTTATATTGGCATTTATTCTTTTCCTTGTCTGCAGCTGCAGGATATGAGAGGTGAGTCTGCAGGCGCAGTCGCAGATGAAGGTGCAGACTCTGCAGACGTGTTACAGCAGGAGCGGGAGGAAACAGCGCCGCTTGCTGGCCGACAGTCACAGCACGGCACTGGAGCTGCGCTGGAAACTGCAGCATGGAGCGAAAAGCGCTGGACCCGTGTGAGGAATGACCTACTGGAGCGGTTCGAGAAAGAGAGACAGGAGTGGGACCGCAGCTTACGGGAAATGTACCACAAGATGGAAAAGGTCCGGGGCCAAAATCCTGCTTATTTCACTCATGCACATTCAATACACGGTAGACAAGACATTTACAGTACAGTAACAGCATTCAAAAGTTCTGTAGCACTTAATACAATACAGAATGTGTCAAAGCAGCTTCACACATATAAACCGGAAAATAGCAGAATCAATAATGGAAACTCATTATTTCAATATTTCATGATATAATCCACTGTATTCAGCATCTCAGAGCAGCTTAGTTCACAATAAATGCATAAAACATGTATTTGGTAATGCAACATGCATGAGGTTCACTTTATTTACACATTTACAACATTTGAAAATCAAAATCTTAATAAAAATAAAAAATACCTAAATATTAGTATTGTAACTTGTAGTGTAAAGAAAGTATAATTGTTAAATATAGATTTTTTTATTGTAATTTACAATAGTAATATATTTCTGTATTAATTTCTAATAGTGCTGTCAAATAATTAATCACGATTAATCACGCATCCAAAAAAGTTTATTGTTTACATAATATATGTGTGTGTAATTTGTATATTTATTATGTATATATAAAAGAACACACATACAGTATATATATTTTGAAAATATTTACATGTATATATATTTATATTCATTTAATTTATATTAAATATAAATATATTTATTATATAAACATAAAATATTTTTCTTAAATATATACATGCATGTGTCTGTATTTATATATACATAATAAATATACACAGTACATACACATATATTATGTAAACAAAAACTTTTATTTTGGATGCGATTAATCGTTTGACAGCACTAATTTCTAATAATAAAAGTTAAATATCATAATATATTATAACTAAAATTATTATTATTATTACATTTGATTGGGTTCCAACTACAAAGTCAAAATAAATCACTTTTAATAAAAGATTAAATGAACATGGGAATGTGTTGAATTATTTAAATATTAATTTATAATCTCAGGAGAGACTAAATGTAAATGTTTCACATCTAAGGGGTTCAGCCGGCCAAAAAAACCCCTGCCTTAGAAGATAGTTGCCTAAGACAGTTGGCAGCAAGACAGCTTACTAAGTCTTGAAACAAAGCCATCATCTCCTCTTCTCCACCCCAGATGCAGAAAGACGTTGTTCAGTCAGAAGGAGGCGCAGCACATGTATTCTCTCCTCAGGAGAGCCCCTGTAGGGCTCCTAGATCTCCACGCTCCCCCTGCACAGCCGCACACACACGCTCCCACTCTGACTCGGAGGCCACGCTGGAGGAGAAGGGGGCGATGGGCAGACCCAGACCCTTTGAGGGACACCGGCCCCCAGAGAGCCTGTTCCTGGATGCCCTTTCTCTGGATCCTCTGAGTGAAGCCGAGGTGCCTCCTCCATCACGTCTTGAGAGCGAAAAGAGGTTCCCTCACCTGAAGGAAGTAAGAGACAGAGTAAGACAATAAGTACACACTACACGATAGGGCACATTGTTTTTATCATGCAATTTTTTTTTTCTTCTTCTTGAGGTCGGCTCATAATATCAGTCGATTTTTTTTTCATGGTCATTAGCCTCTCTCTGACCATTATTATTAAATATGCTGTTTTTGCTGCTGTAAATGAGTTCTGTATGTATATGACCTCTATTATGATTGGCTAACATCTTGGCATATGAAATGAGGAAGAATTATTACATAGCAAAACAATCTGCACTCAATGTACCACATAAATTCTTAAAGCAAGTTAACATTTTGTGGCTTTTTTTTAACTTATTGTTTCAGGCACTGAATGAGATTTCTGAGAGTGTGGATCCTGCCATTTACCCTGAAGAAGAGAAGAGTAGTGGCAGCCTACTCAGGTATTTTCTGTATGTTTATGAGTATGTGTGTTCTAGTCAATGCAAGTTTTGCTCTTCTCTCAGGAACCTAAAAGTGCTCTGAAGAATAGCAAAGCTTGACAAAACTTGAAAACAGCTACGTGAATAAACAAAATAATCTTATATTTCAAGACTGAACGATGTATAATATGATTAGGGTTAGTTTTTCATAATTATAAGTAGAATGGTGTTTACAATGATCAGAGATACCACAGTTTACTTCTAAAGGGGTTAGGTGTAAGATTTGTCAGTGTATAGTGATCCTAGCCTCAGAAAACATTGCTAATTTGCTTATTTTAAAATTGCGTGAATATAAAACCTGAGGTCTTTAGTTGCTGGTTTTGGTATCTGGCGGTGAACTCTTATGAGCCCAGGTTACTGACCCCCATGTCCATTTATCATTGCCCTTTTCAAAGGTCTCAACATTGTTTCAGTTACTGCTAATAAGCTTCAGTGTCTTTTCCTGGCCGTCTCACCTTGTACGGATCAATCATTTTCACTTTGCCCTTGTTTGAGCACAGGCTAACAGCTATGTTTAGACTGTGCTGTTGTTGCCATTTCAGCAACATCTCTGGAGAATTGTGAATGGAAAGGAATAGTTTAATCTCGGTAGACCAGAGATTATATGTGCCAGCAACAAAGGATAGATAACTTCATCAGTACACTGTATTGCTCTAATAAAGATACTTATCCTTTAGGCTTGACACATTAAATGGCTACCTATAGAGTGCTTTAAAGTATCATTGGCATGCTCCTGATGGAGCCATTTCCTATGGTCCAAGGGTACTATGTTCCAAAGTTCCCGTTTCCCAGGCTCCTATTTTATAGGGTTCTATGTTCTCCAGTTTCCGTGTTTTTAGGGATCTGTGTTACCCAGTCGTAGCATTCCATGTTCCTAGGGTCCCTAGTGTTCCCAGATCCCAAGATCCCCTATTTCCAGGCTCCTATGTTCTTAGGATTCTGTGTTCTCCAGTTTCCAGACTTCCATGTTTTTAGGGATCTGTGTTCTCCAGTTCCTAGTGTCCCATGTACCTAGGGTCCTAAGCCACCAGTTCCCAAGATCCCCTGTTCCCAGGCTCCCATGTTCCTAGGGGTTCTATGTTCCCCCCATTCCCAGGATCTTTTATTCACAAGGTTCTAAAATCCCCCCAGTTCTTAGGGTCTCATGTTCTCGAAGTTAGGGGGAGCATAGGGTTAGCTCTGAGAACATAGACTCCCTGGAGAAACAAAGACTGTTCCAAAAATTAAACAGCGACATTGTGCTGCGTATAATATACTTTCTTTGAGCACTGAGTCTATCCTTTGCACATAAAGCCATCATCCTTAATGAACTGCGTCAAAATATTTTCAAAATAATTACCAGATGCTGAACAAGTCAAGAGCAGTGTTAGTTACAATGTTTTTCAACACCAATGTAACTTTTTCATTAATTTTTGCCCCTGCAGGGCAAAGTCAGTTTGCTCCATGAGTGACTTTCCAGCGTTTGATGGACAGCTCCCCCTTTGCCTACCTGATAAGAGCAAGCCTGGCGAGCATGGACGGGATGATGTGACTCCTCCTCTCCCCTTTCACCAGATGACCTCAAATACATTGAGGAGTTCAATGGTAAGTCGTTGGGATCTGCCCACCAGCTCGCCTGGCTGCTTGACCCCATTCCTGGCCCCAGTAATCCCCTCTCCAGTGATGGAGGGCATGGCAGCAAAGGGCAGAATACCGAAGGGCAGAGTCTACTTCAGAAGCATATCCAGCCAGCATCTTGGTACCTGACCACCAGCGCTACCTTGGACCACAACACCCATGAGTAGCCCTGAGTACTGCCAAATGCTCCCACTCAGGGCAGCCCAGAGGGTGAACAGTTTGGGGTGCATGTCGTCTCCACAGTCCCATTTCGAGGGAGCGGTCTGCTCCAGGCCCCCCGACTGAGCAGGAGTTCTACATGTTCTCCAAAGTGACCAAAAGTAAAGGGAGGGGAGGTAGTAGGAGGTGCTGAGGAGGTGTTTGGGAGGAAGGTGGCCCATGTGATCTTAGGAGTCATTTGGAGGAAGGACTTTAGGCCTGGAGAACTCCCATCGGTTTGCGCTGCAGGTCGGGTATACCCATCATCATTAGAGCTGGAACTGTCACGGAATCTGAGTGACGACATTGAAGGAAAAGGCCGTTTTCCTGCCGGCATGCTCATCCGATCATCTGCATCCGGATCAAGCCCTCCGGAAAAGGCAGCTACAGGACATGGCATGCCAGACGAATGGTTTAACCCACACGGGGAACACAGACAACCCAGACTAATCAGTGGTGGGATTGCAAACAGAGGCTCTTCGCACCCTCACAAGCAGCCCTCACCGCTGTCTGACACCTACAAAGGAGGCTCCACGCTCCCCATCTCATCTCATCCAATCTCGTAGCCTGAGAAAGAACTGCAGTAATCTCCAGTCATACAAGCCAAGTTTGAATAGTGGCCCATGCTGTTCGCCGAAATACGGGTCACCCAAGCTCCAAAGGAAACCCTCTAATTCTGGCAAATCAGAACAACTCGCAATACGCCAAAATACGTGCTCCCACCCCAAATTTAACCACTGCCCATGCAGCAAAAAAAGGTACAACGAATCCGCTGTGGGCCCGTTCCACTACGACCAGAGACAGTCCCGTTCACACCACCATCAACGACGGCCTCCTCTCTCCAGCCTCTTCAACATCATCGACCCACCACTCCCATCGCTTTCGACCCCTTGCAGAAATTCAACAAGTCCCCAAGCCGCTCTCGTCCAACTGAAGTGGGGGCCTCTCAAGGCCCAGCAACGACCCCAAATCTCCTAGTGTTTTTGTGCTGCACAGGGGCCTTTGAGGAAACTCTCGGGGCCGGTCCCCAAGCCCTGTGGCAGGAGCTGATCGTAGAGACGCAAGGCGAGAAAACTCCAGAGGTGATTAGCATCAGACACAGACCTGTTCTGCTCCTCCAGGCTACACGCTAGCTGAGAGACCGCAGCAAGAATCTTGAATACTTCCCGAAATTACTGGAGCAGAGCTTTCAGAGAAGAAAAGGAAGCTTTCCACTTCATCTGCAACGGGGGCTCCGAACAAAACCGTGAGACACAGAGAAACCAGAATGTCTTGAGGTAATTGAGAGTGGTTTATTGAGGTCATTCTACCTAATTTAAGGAAGAACACTACATATGTTTTTTATAGCTCACAAGAATAAGTCAACTTGAAAAAATTGACCTTTACTTTCTTAATAGTTGTTCCCAGTCTTATTGTGCATGTGCACATGTTTGTCTTTGTAATTTGTCATCAAAATGAAGATTTTGTTACAAATTCCAGCTTTTGTGTTTCAGACTTTATTTCTCTTGGCAATCTGAGCACAGTGTGAGATATGTTAAGAGGTCTTCTGAAACTATATAGGAGAGACATAAGATTTCTGGGGTCTTTTTTAACAGGAGACCGAAGCAAATGTCTCCATTCGGTTCTAATCTCCATTGCTGGTCTAATAGACACAAATGAAATATTGAGATCTCATTTGTGATTTTGTTATTTCCTTCGGGTACATGCACACTTAGTTTAACTAATTTTTTCGTGTATATTACAGTATAAATTTGGCTGCTTGTCAAATGTTTGGTACTGTGAACAATGCAGTTTCAAGGGTACAAAATTATGTTCTAATAAATCTTAGAAAAGTCTAATTCCCAGCTGCCAAAATGCTACAATGAGCGCAGCCTTATACACCTCAGCTGCATGCCTTTAGAGCGCTACTTTTTTGTTGCAATGCTAACAGTAGTATAATCACGTGCTGCTTGTTTTTTTTATTTTGCAGTGGAACTAGCTTACAATAACTACTTTGGATGCAAGATGTTCTAATTCACCATAAAGTTATTTTGGTTCCAACCTCGATCCATTTGAAGATTAATCCCTCACCCTCATGCAAGCATGAGACATTTGTGCAACAGACAGAGCAGCATTTACTGTATAAGCAACATCAATGCACAATCCCATGACGCTATGTTAAGTGGTCAAGGGGGTAGACATATTTACAAAGATTCTAACATCATTAAAACGTGCAGATAGCTCTTTGTGAGCAGTGTATGCATCTGGATTAGTTTCTTTTGAAGGTAGTGGATATTATTAGGCCATTGGCATGAATGCATACAATACAAATGAAGAAAGAAATGACTTCAATAAAACAATTGTGCCAGTTTAGCACAGAGTTGATTCAAATTAAATTGGGTATAAATTTTATATTGGAAATTAGATGTTTTTGTACATTTTTAATTGATTATTTCTGGTTGTTTGGAAATTTTAAATAGAGACACTTTCTTGTCACCTTTGCAGAATAAATCTGAATACTCAATAAAAAGTACGGATATATTCTGAGTGTAAAAACAAGTAAAAAACTTATGCATCATAATGTGTATGTATCAGTATGTATCAATGTAGTGAAGACGAATCTCACACAAAACATGTCCAGGTATAATAATAATAATAACCTAAATAATAATAATAATAATAATAATAATAATAATAATAATAATCAATAATAAAGCTATTTTTTCCATACCTTTTTAGGAAAACTATTAATAGTCTTTACATTAAGAATTTTTTAGCATTAATACTTTATTTGTGCAGTTTATTATATTGATATTATATTATATTATATTATATATATTATATTATTTATAATGATTATTTATATCGCAAATATTTTAATGATAATTGGGCAACATTTATTGGGCCAATTTTCCCATGTGGTTTTTTTGTTGTTGTTGTTTTTATTTTGGGGTGAAAATATGACCTGGCAAAGTTTTGAGATTCACCAAACTTTCTGTATTGTGCTGTAATGTTTCTATTTAATGGACAGTGAGCTGCTTTTACAGATTTTATCATAGCTGCCCTGCGATCCAGCCAGACTTGCCAGATTCCCGCTGTAAAGCTCTAAACCGCCGAGTCTGATCTGGTTTGTTAGTTTTTTAGACGCAGGTGGTGTTTACCCTTGTTGGTTTTGTTGTTCTGGGTTGTCTCCATGAACCACACTGTCTTACTAACTTGGCCACCCTGGGGACTGTAAACGCAGCTTACGCTCGCGCAGTGCAGTAGTTCCCCCCGACCGATCTTACTTGACCTTTGACCTCACAGTGACCTCACTTGTGTGTTCCGTCTCACTGATTTTAATGGACTTTTCTTACTACTGCCTTACTCATGCCACCATGGTTTCTAAACACCGTATCACTGCTAGGCATTATGGGAAATATTGTATGTGCTTTGTTTGTCGGTCATGCTTTGTCCTCATGTAGGTGTGAGCATGCCGCATCGTCTTCCCCCTGATATTAATGACGTCATCAAACCGGTAACCAGTCATCCAAAAAATCTATCAGAGATTTTATTGGACAGAGATTATTATCCCCCCCAAATTTTCATCCACGTGGGGGTATTTCATATGGCAAAACACAACCAAACTTTGGCTGATATAGAATAGGCTCAAATTTATTTTGTTTTATTGGTTTTAAAATAAATACATGCAACTATTTCACGAGCACGTTTCTCAAATAGACATTTAAAAAAAAAAGTGTTTAAATAAAAACAAAAGTATTTGGGACCACTTTTTTTTAATTGACTTAAATGTGATAGTTCACTGACCAAAATTAAAAAATTCTTCTTTCATCATTTACCTCTTTTTTTTTTTCTCATTTGAATTTCTTTTCTTCTGCTTAACCAAAAAAAGATGTGTTGAAGAAAGTTGGTGAACCAAACAGTTGACGGTAGCCATTGACCATCCATATTATGTTTTTTTTTTTCCATACAATGGAAGACAATGGCTACAGTCAACTTTTTTGGTTACCAACATTTTTCAAAATGTCTTCTTTTGTATTCAACAAAAGAAAGAAAACTCACAGAGGTTTGAGGAAACAATGTGAGGGTGAGTAAATGACTGGATTACATTTTTAGGTGAACGTCCCTTTAAAAAGTACAAATACCTTTGGAGTCACTGTATATCAAACTCACAAGGTGGATTGTTTGGGGTGGCGTACAACCATTTTAACTATTAATATAGAATCACTTTTTTATTTTTCACTAGGTCCTTGGCTGCCACGTGTTTGTGTGTTGGTAATTTGATTATTTTTGTCCATTTCAAAGGATCTTTAACCTCACAGCCGCGTAGCTGATGGAAGCTCTACAGGGTAACATCTTGTGTGTTTCTCCCAGTTTAGCTGTACTGTAATGTTTGCTGTCTGGTGTTAACAGGACGTGAGCGCTGCTCCCAATACAGTACTGCATGCCGCAAGTGACAGTGGTGTTTTGGGGTCATTTGGGGTTCATTGTCTGGTTGTGGCTGTTGGCTGTGCCTTGCTACAGTGTTTAACATCTGCTTCTAATACTTGGGTCTCATTTTTTTAACGGGATCTAACAACAAATTTGCACTTGTTCAACAGCTTGCCATTATTACTGTAGTGTTTTTCAGGTTATTTATTGTATATTTTGTGAAAGTGCAGAGTGGTCATGCAGTGGTATTGTTGTATTATTTATAGGCTGCAATATCATAGTATTTATTAATATTTTGGGAATTAGCAATTTTTATTTTTAATTTCAGTCATTTTGCTTTTTCTTTCTCATTTTTTCATTAGTTGAATTTTTTATTAGTTGAATACATTTTTAGTTTTATTTTTGGATATTTAGATTTTATTTTATTTAAGCTTTATTTCAATTAACAATTTAAAAATGAAAATTCATAGGTTTTCGATTAGTTAACAGTAACAAGACTGGTTTCATGTTCGATATGATTTAAACATATCAAAAACATTTCGTTCGTTTTTTTTTTTTTTTTTTTTTTTGGGGCCTCAGTTGAACTGCTGGACTCCTTTCAATTCACTTTGTCTCAGCTTCAAAGTCTCGCGCAAAAACTGAACACAGATTCAAGTAGATGTAGTAAATCCCCTGTTTCTGAATTATTCAAGCCACACAAAAATATCCACCTCTCATGCTGGAATCTCCCTTCATTTTTAATTTTTGCTTTAACGCTCAGGAAAAAACACCGCCTCATGAAATTGTTTAGAGAATAAATCAAGCTGAAACCCACATTTTTCCTCAAAAGCAAAAGTTCTGCTGAATCAAAACAAACAGAGTTGTATTCTTTACTATTGGCTACAAACAGTATGAAATGGGTGTTTATATATACCATTTTAGTTAACAGTTTAAACACTGTAAAAGCACAAATGCTTGCATACACAGTGTTATTTTAGTATTATGTATATACTATATTATTGTATTTAGTGTTTTTTAATATTTTAAACTTTTTAATTAACTTTTATTTTTGTATTTCATTTTAATTTCTTTGTTTTAGTAATTTTGTGGTTGTGTTCTTTCTCTTTTTGCTATTTTTATTAGTTTAGTTTTTTAAATTATTTCTATTTAGTTTGAATTTCTTTATTTTTTATTTTTTTAAGTAATTTTAGTACTTTTGGAATTTATAAAGCTTTCATTAAATAACAATTTTTTTTTAGTAGTTGTAGTTTTTTTATTTGTATTTAGCTTTAATATAATCTTTATTCAGTGTTATTCAAATTTTAGTACTTCAAGTTATAATTTCATTAGTTGCCAAGGCAACATTTCCTAATTAAAATTTAAAATTTTTTTTTCATGTAATATTTATATTTGATTTTATTTTATTTTCAGCTTTATTTCAAATAAGGAAATACTTTTTAAATAGTTTTTTTTTTATTATTATTTAGCTTTTGAGTTTATTTTTATTTAAGCTTTAGTAATTTATAGTAGTCTTAAGCCCCGTTCCACACACAAGCACAATAACTATAAAGATAACGATAAGAATATAGTTCTAAAAACATTCTCACCTATTAAAGAATAGCAGAGTTCACACCACAACTATAACGATAAGGGCAAAAAGAGAATCGATATCTTTGGAATCACTTTCAGTTTTATTTTTTTTTCCTTTTTTTTTTTTCTTTTTTTTTGTTTGCAGGATGGAACGATGAACGATAAAAAACACTGAACGAAGCCAATCAGAAATCAATCCTGCTTGTGACGAGCTCAAAAGTTTAAACAGCCAGCAGACGCACGGTGTGCTTAGAATAAACATACGACATCGTTTAGCTAGCTGCTGCTGTGGACGCTAATATTGTTATCTCTTAATAGTTATCTTTATAGTTATCCTTTCTTGGTGTGAACGGGGCTTTTAGTCATTTTTATACTTCAACCAACATAAACTTATTGCAGTTGATTGCCAATTTCTATTTTCATTCCAAATTTTTTAATCCAATCCAATTTTATTTTATTTCTATTCTTATTACATTACAGGGTAACAAAAACAACTGACAATTCAGCTGACAATAACAACACTGTTGCAGACTTACCACCACACCGACAGATAAACTTAGTTAGAAAAAAAAGTTTGAAAAGCTTATGTTTTTGTTTCTTGATGAGACTTTGTTTGCCTCGTTCGTTCGCCATTGGCTGCCACCACCTCTGGACTCCTGCTTCCTGCGCCCCTCCTCCTGCTCGTCCTGCCAAACGCCAACCCAACACGGCCGTCCTCCGTCCGCTGGGCCGCCCACTCGACCGAATCCTCGGCCGGCAACTGTGCGAATACGTAAGTGGGAAAGGTTTTTCCGGCTAAACACCTCGCCCGTCAAACCGGTCTCAGACCACATTCGGAGACCAGAGGAAGCCCACGTCAGGAAGCGTTCATTTCCCCTTAACCAGCCTAGACTACATCCTTCGGTCACATCATTATCAAGATGTAGAACAGTAGTTTAGAAGGTGTTCTGCTGCTGCTGTCAAAATGCCCAAAAAAGGGAAAATATGGCGATAAATCAGGATGTCTTTTATGGCTTTCACTATCCTTTTATGCACATCCTGTTATTGACTCACAGGTACGCACACACACCGGACAAGCGACGGAACCATCGAAAACCTTTCTAACAAAAACATTACACTGGCCCTGTCCACTAAAGGGCAGAGTTCTGTGAGCTACCAGCTGAATCTGATTCCATTGGCAACAGTTCTAGACAATTCAATTTCCGGAATTATCAAGGACCTCGAAATCGTACTGACGCAAAACACCGCAAAGTGTTCCATCAGAGGGGCCGAGAACCCGCGTACCCTCGCGACGGTTCACCGTCCCAGTGAGACCGGTGTGTCGGTACTGTATGCAATACATACCACTCGATATGCTGTTGCGTCAATGAAGCCAGCCGCAAATTCTTTTTCAGATGTTCTGAAAAAAAATCGAACTGGATAGTAATAACGTTTGTCGGAACAGCAGATAAGTTTACATGCTGTTGTTTTTTAAAAAGTTTAGGCATTGTTAAATTATGTTACGTGGTAAATAGTTTATAAAAACTATCTTTCCGTAATTTCCGCGTTCATCCAGTTTCGTTGGAAACCTTTGCTGCTTGAATTAAAAAGACTCAGCTGTCTTGGTATAAGAGAAGAAGATCACAACTAAAGGAGAACACCACCCACACACAACTCTAGTTTCGACAGAGACGAATGATACATGATGTCAATCAGATTCATATTTTAAACCCCAATGTAAACACTGAATGTTTGGGAATCTGTACAACCGATGAAAGGAAGTAATATTGACACCTGAGTATCATTATGGCACATTTCACAAGTCACAAAATCTTTCATGAAGGAAATGGGCAGGATTCAATTTGGAAGTAACGTCGTAATTTTACTTTCTAAACTGCAACATTTAAAACCTAACTCTGGATGAAAACGTGCTGCAAAAAAACCAAGGTGAAATATAAATATAAACGTCTAAATGTTTCCCTCAGATCTGAGATATACTTGGCCTGGATAATTAATAAGCCCATCCACTGAGGCAGTCTATGATTGGTTGTTTGTTGCTTAGCAAAATCATTGTAAAATTCTAGTACTGCATTGTTTTAATACAATAGACAGCACATTATGGTAACTCATGTGAAAAAGTGAAAACAACCCTAAAAATTAAAAGTGTGCAAACATTGCTCACTGAACTGACAATGGTCCTCACAGAACTGGCCCATGCAAGAGGTAGATGAGTTTTGTTTCTTCATCGTAATAGATTTTGGAGCCATCACTTGCTCACCATTTGGTACTCCTGCAGTGAATTGCTGACGTCAGAATGAGAGTCCAAACTGCTGAAAAAAAAAAACAAAAAATCACTGTAAGACCACACAACCCCTTTCCATCAGTTAACCTTGTGTGAAAAAACTCCATCAATCAAACAAATCTGAATTCCACATCCATCAAGGGCGTTTTAACTTTAAACCCATGCCTTGCACGGGATAAAATATAAAGTGAAAACGTCATCTTGTCTGAATCAGGAGGGAAATATGCACAGGACCGTTTACAGCTAAAACAGTCAAAAAAAAATCTGTCGGGGGGTGGATTTTTGATGTAGAGAGGGACAAAAGGAGAGGGACTTTTTCACTTGAGGCAGCAATTGTTATAGATTATGGACTAATATTTTTGTTTATATTACAAACACTACGCTTTTCACTGCACAAGTACATTAAATGGATGGACTGGATTGGTGGGATTACTTGTGGCATTTAATTGCAATTATTTGGGGTGGTTAGCCTGATCTTTGTGGGGTTGGCACACTCATCCGGAGTCAACCATTCCACCTGCAGAGGCATCCAGTGGTGAGCAAGTGATGCAGTGCTACATTTTCTCCAAATCTGATGAAAGAGAACCAAACTCCTCTACATCTTGGGATGGCCTGAAAGTTTAGTAGAACTTTCATGCAGAGTAGGGCAATGTTTTTGGGTAACTATTTATTTTGAAACCTGGGTAGTATAGTATTCCATAATGAGGATTGGTTTCAAATGAGGGACCACTGTTCCATTAGTGGAAACCTATCCCAGTGTCACCTTTCTTCGGGATGTGTAGACAAGGGGTTGGCCGAAGGTGCAGCAGATAGCCTATTGTAATGCATGCCTTAAACACTAGCACTTTAGTTCATGTACTCAGAACCTGTTGTACCTTGTGATAACGCTCATGAGTAAGCCCAGACACACCACACACTGCACAACCGGGGGGGGGGGTGGGGGGGGGGGGGCGGGGGGGGGGGGGGGGGGGGGGGAGAGGGGAACACACACACACACACACACACACACACACACACACTGCCTGTTTCACCGGGTGTGGCTGGACATGTCATTTTCGTTGCCATTGAAATTTACATTGACACAATTAAGAACACTTTTTCAGCCCATTATTGTAACTGAGAACGGTTTATTTGTATGTTAGATGTTATTATGAATTCAGATCTTTTCTTTGGAGGAAAAAAAAAATATAATGAATGTTTTTTAAGTTACGTCACTGGCAGAGTGGGTGGCTGCGGTTTGATGCTGGGGGAATGTGCGTGTGTAACTTGGTAAGTGAAATTGAAGTGTTGGTGATTTACCAAACATACTGTTTATGGACTTATTGGTTTCATATATATCTCATATATATATCTATTAATATTAAAAATTTATAATTTTCTTTGAAAAAATCGTAATATGATAGATAGAGTGTGTTTTAAAAGAAATGAATACTTTCCATTCAGCACGTATTCTTTTACAGTTTATACAGTGACAGTAAAGACATGAATGTTCGTTGTTTGTTATGACAAGATTGGGCGTTATTTTAAAAAAAATGCTGTTGTGTTTTGACGTTTATATACCATAAAAAAGCATCATATTTGGTCAGTGAAAAATACTGGCCAGCAAAAACTGTTTTCAACACTGATTATAACCAAAAATGTTTATTGAGCAACAAATTAGCCTATTAGACTGGTTTCTGAAGGATCATGTGACAACTGAAGACTGGAGTTATTATGCTGAAAATTCAGCTTTGAATCTATCGTATAAACTATATTCAAATAGAAAACAGTTATTTTGAATTGAATAATATTTCAACAATTTTGGTGTTTTAACTGTATTTTTGATCAAATAAATGCCGTCCTTGGTGCACAGACTGAAGAGACTTCTTTCAAAACATTAAAAATGATTGCACCATTAACTTGTATATGTCTAAATTAATGTTATATAAAAGCCTGGTATTATTGGTTGAACCTATTTTCAGAGAACGACCAGCTGGGGCTAGAGAAAGCGGCTGACGTGTTGGCAGGTCATAAAATGAGCAGAAAAGCTTAAAACTTTCAAAGACGGTTTGAGGACATGAGCGTGTGGATGACAGCAGGTCCAGTGACCTGCAGGCATGGGGTCGCTAGTAAGGAGCAATTTCCCAGGGACTCCTCAAATCCTTTCATTTCATTGTAACACAGTGCCCGAGTGTGAGTTTGTGCAGCTGACATTAAAGCAAGGAGTGCTGCGTCATTAGAAACTCACAGCTCTCAGGAGGGAGGATCACATCAGTGCTTGGAGTCATGGACGATTATATTACTCTAACAGCACCTGAGAGATAATTGAGGCGTTTTTAACTGTTACACTAATCACTGCAGTCTAGACATCATGGTGGGAACTGCTGATACAAGAGAAACAAAGGTGACATTTATTGGGACTTTTAAGTCCTTTTAAAGGACTAGTTCCACGCCCACACAATGAAAAATGTGCTCACCCTCAGGGGCCATCCAAGATTTCGGAATGAGTTTATTTGTTTTATCAGAACAGATTTGGAGAAAATTCTCATCACTTGTCTCAGCACTGGATGCTCCTGCAGTGAATGGGTGCCCGTTCAGAATGAGAGTCCAAACAGCTGATAAAAACATCACAATAATCCCACAAGTAATCCACACCATTCCAATCCCATCAGTTATTATATTGTGCAGCCAAAAGCTCTGCGTGTTTGAAAAAACCAGTTTTAAATTAACTTCAAACTTGTCACTCTTCTTCCAGCTAAAATAAGAATATGATATTGCTTTTCTTGTACTGGTCTGAAGCAGGAGAGAAATATGCACAGATCAAAACACTGGTTTACAAGCAAAAACAGTCCACAACACCTCTAAACAAAATATGAGTGTGGGTGGATTTTTGATGAGAGAGGAACAAAAGTAATGGACTTTGTTTCCCCCCCGGGGGAAAGTGTTAGATTATGGATTATGGACTCAATATTTCGGCCAGCAGTGACCATTTAAAGTTAAAATATCTCAGTTCTGTATACGATATCTGTAATGCTTGCCTTAGGAAGCAGCACTAATAACTGACTGCAGACTGATTGTATTGTTGCATTAGTCACTAGGCAATGCATTTTGCGATCTCGTTTGAGTCTGTGCTTGGCTTGGCTCGTGGTCCTGATAAGTAAATGACTTGTGATCATCATTCAAACTAATCCGTCTGGTTGTGATCTAACTTGTCCCGTCCGTGTGTTTCAAATCCGGCTGTGTATCTTCTTTGTTGTTTGCGGACTTTCACTGCTGCTGCTTCCACTAAATCTTCTTCATCAATATAGGTAATGGGTTTCCATGTCTGATCTTACAACAAGCGTGAACAATCCTCCGTCCTCTCAGGTCCTCCTAAACCATTAATCCAATCTGTGTGGAATGAGAATCTGTAAAGCAAAATAAGTGAGTGGATCTTGGGAGCCTCTGACTGAACCTCACCAGTGACATTCATTATCCATTACTGGCAAGCTGTCAATCAAAAACAAACTGCTATCCATCACCCACCCCATGTCATATATCTAATATCTTGCTCTGTCCTCCTCCCATCCATCCATCCCCTCCATCCATACTATCCTAGCTATAATCCTATCTATCTATCTATCTACTATCACACAACCCATTCATCATAGCTATATCTGTCTGTTCCGTGGCCGTCCATTCCATCCATTCCGTCCGTCCGTCCATCCATCCAATCCATCCATCCATCCCTCCATCCATCCATTCCATCCTCCCTCTCTTTCATCTATCTATCTAATCTATCTAATCTATCTATCTATCTATCTATCTATTCTATCTATCTATCGATCTATCTATCTATCTATCTATCAACCATGTCATCTATCTATCTATCTATCTATCTATCTATCTATCTATCTATCTATCTTATCTATCAACCATCCTCCAATCTATCTATCTATCTATCTATCTATCTATCTATCTACAAAACAATCAATCTATAAAAAAAAATACGTCATCTCTATCTGTCTTATCTTATCTATCTATCGATCTATCTATCCTAGCTATCTACATTCTATCTATCATCTATCCTATAGATCTATCTATCTTTCATCAACCATTCTCTATGTCTATCTATTTCTATCTACTTCTATCTATCTATCGATCTATCTATCTATCTATCTCATCTATCTATCTATCTATCTATCTATCTATCTATCTATCTATCTATCATTCAATTCATCCTATCGATCTATCTATCTATCTATCTATCTATCGATCTATCTATCTATCTATCTTATCTATCTATCTATCAAACCATTCATCCACCTCTATCGATCTATCTATCTATCTATCCTGTCTGTCTATCTATATCTTCACCTATCTTGATCTATCTATCTATCTATCTATCCATCCTCTATCTATCTATCTATCTGTCCGGTCATTCTATCTTTCTATCTCCATCTAGCTATCTATCTATCTGTCTGTCTGTCTGTCTATCTTTCGCTTCTAATCTATCTATCTATCTATCTATCTATCGATCATACATCCTATCTCTCATCTATCTCCTCTATCTACTATCTATCGTCGGTCTTTCTGTCATCTTTCCTCCCATCTATCTATCTATCGATCGATCTATCTTATGCTGCTATCTATCTACCTATCTATCTATCTACTATCGTCTATCTGTCTGTCCTGTCTCTTTCTGTCATCTTTCTTTATCTCTCTATCTATCTATCTACATCTAGCTATCATTCTATCTATCTATCCTAGCTAATCTATCGTGTCTGTCTGTCATGTCTGTCTGTCATCTTTCTCTTCTAATCTATCTATCATACTATCTACTATCGATCTATCTATCTACATCTATCTTATCGCTATCAACCATTCATCTATCTATCCTATCTCTCTATCTATCTATCTATCTATCTATCTTCTATCTATCTATCTATTTTACTCCGATCAACCATTCACTATCTATCTATCTATCTATCTAGCTATCGAGCGATCTATCTATCTATCTAGCGATCTATCTATCTATCTATCTATCCTATCATCAACCATTCATCTATCTATCTATCTAGTCTATCTATTATCTTCTATCATCTATCTATCTATCTATTATATATATATCTATTACTATCTATCAACCGATTCATCCATTATCCACGTATCTAGCTATCTATCTAGAGATCTAGATAGCTATTAAGCCGATCGATCTATATCTATCTATCGTAACAATTCATCTATCTTTCTATCTATCTATTATCGATCCTATCATCATCTATCTATATATCGACTAGTCTATCTGATCGATAAAAACCAGGCACTAGTCCATGATATTTATAGATAGATATATCGATCTATCTATATATCTATCATCTATTAGACTATTATCTATCTTTATATCGTGTCTAGATATCTATCTGTCATTATATCTAAGTCTATCATCTATCTATCTATCTACGTTCTGCGATCTATTCGATCTATCTATCTAGCGTAGATAATCGAGAATAAACATTCATCCATCTATTATCATCATAATATCATACTATCTATCTACTATATCTATCTATTTATCTCTATCTAGTATCTATACAACCATCCATCCATCCATCAATCCATTATTGGCGTTCCTTTAATCTCTCTGTCTTTCAGAGATTCGGTCCAATCTTCTGTCTCATATATCAGCAAGGATTGGCAGAAATGGAATGTATCTGTAAGTCAGTGAACAGTCATAGAAGTGAAAGCGCCAGTCTTTGTGTGCTTCTCCCAGCAGAAGTTTTTTAACTCAAGGCTGCAGCAGACAAAACCGGAGAAAGAAGAATTGAGTCTAACAAGTTGTCGTCACATTGTGTGTGTGTGCTGTGTAGGGGGTTTGTGTGGGTTTGTTTGCGTGTGTGTGTCTGTGTGTGGCGGCAGGTGGCACAGTCGTTGGTCGGTCTGCTAAACCTTTTGCATCGATCTTGTTCAGGCTGAAGGGTCTTTGCAAAGATGATCGGTTGTCATGGACTAACGGCACACTGCAGCCCAAAGTGAGTGTCATGATATTTTGATGCAGATTTTTCTCCGCGTCTTGCATCTGTTTGTAGCACTATTCAAACTCAGTTTGCTTCATTTCGCGGCCCTCACATTGCGTCCACAAAAACAAAATTATTACACCCAATAGAGATGCAAAATTAATTTAAAGTCCACCACAGCAACAAAGAAAATGTCTGGAGAAACTCGCTCGGATCAACACATTACACTACCTCAGTTCAATGTTAATGGATGATATAACCACTAACAGTATGTTTAAGATGTAGAACCACCAGACCAGAAAGAAAATACTTTAAATCGTAATGATTTTTGTGCTGCTGAAGCTCGTGTAATATTCCACAGTTTCATGGAAAACGAATCGGTAGTTGTGATGGAGGGCTTAAACAGAGAGAAAAGGAGTAATGCATCCGAATCAGAGTTTGAGAACAAAAAATGTTTTTTGCATACAGAACATAATCTTTTTCCATTGCCTCTGAATTATGAACAGATTACAGATTGTCCGCAGAAACACACAGTACAGATGTGCTGGCATGTACAGATAGAGAGGGGGCAAGTGGTGTGTTTTTCTCAAGGAGTCACAAGGGGGAGTGTGTTGTGTGTGTGTGTCTATATGTTTGGCTATTTGTGAGGGCCATTTGTTTTCGACCGAAACACGAAACCTAATAAATTAAGGGAAAAGGTTAAAAACGGTGATGTAATTAGATTGACGGCTCTGTTACTATTGAATAGCTCATAAATCAGTCCAAATCAGGATTTTACTTCGTAAATACTTACAAATCGACCGGGTTTGTTTTTTTAGGTTAAGGTTGTAGAGTGTGGGGTTTAAGATAAAAAAAGGTATTCATTATTTAAAAAAAAAAATGCGGTATGAACACCGTCATGGAACAAAGTAACGCAACGCAATCCTTACATATTAAAAATAATAATAGTCCAGACATTTGGTGTTGTTAAAACTATGAGCTGTATATACAATATTTCAACAAAACGAGAACAAACCAAAACGAATTTACATGATTTAATTAACTAAGGAGATATAGGCCTTTATTTCATAAAAAAATTAAAAGTGCAATGTATTTACTGTTAAACTACTGGACACTAAATATTTCTGTCAAAGAAGCATTAACAACGGTTTTGTAAAAGCGTATTTCATTCAGGTAATAGACACCATGGAAAAAAACTGCACATGTCTCTAAAAATTGTTGCCTATCTGGCATGCAGAGAAACAAAAAATTAGTAAGGCGAAATAGTGCGCATGATTACTATTTAGTTCCTGGTATGTATAAACCAAGAGAACGAATTAGTAAATTTGTGCCTCACGCTTTAGAAAATCTAGGGACAGTTATTAGCAAATTTGAGGGGAACGAATATGAATCATAGGTGCACAAGTTAGTACATCGTGGGGAACGTAATTAGTAGATCGTTCAAAAAAATTATTTATTTTTTTCTCATGTCATATTCGGGGCTCCATACATATCAAATCCCATTTGAAGAAAAACAAACAACACACCAACAACGTCAGTCAATCCTGCAATGTTCTAAAGTGCACAACGCAAATTTGAGACTGGAATATACTGCAGGTCGGATGGTATACTATAAAAATGATATGAAATAGTTTAGGGAGAGAAACTGCAATTTAAAAAGCACATGTAACTTCCATTTTTGGTGGCACTGAATACACATAGCAAACAAACAAAAATATTTACCTAACTATCCCCCCTTGACAGACTAAAAAAACCAACAAAAAACATCAATTAAACTCGGACTGAGTTCGAAGGGAGAGAGTTTAGTGTCCAGAGCGGAGGTTTCATTGCAAACACACGGGTTTGTTTGACCGTATTCACCCCCCAATGGTGTGGATCGGAGGAGAAACCAGAAACCATTCTAACCCCCAAACCTCAAAGTCTTACCACAACACAAGACACGTGACACACCGAGCAATCAAAAGATTACGCTGCCGCTTAACATCTTGGCTGAACAGCACTTTCACGACCTTTGGGGAAGCCAGGGTCGCAAAAGGTCACACAGGTCTGTTCGTTGCTGGCGATCTCTGCGCGGAAACTTCTCGCATGATCTTACCTAGCAGGACGGGGGTGAAAAAGCTTGACGTTATGGTATGCGAAAGCAGAGATGTGGGGAGGAACGGAAAATGCAAGATCTCAGGACTTGAGCGTGTTGTTGGGAAGCCCGGGTGCATTCTGCGATGAAATCTGGGGTGGCGATTGGGGCCGATATGCTCCCTCACTGACATGAGGAACCCCAGGTTATGTAAGTGCAGATAGATGCCAAAACTGCATTTTCCTGTCAGTGTTTAATGTGATCATGCGCCTCTGGACCTTTTCTCTTTAGGTCATCCATCTCGGTACGGTTGAACTCTTTGTGGTCCTTCAGCGTGACGAAGTCAGTACAGACACTCTCCCTCATCTGCATTGAGGCCGACTTGACCCCCGCGCAGCTTCAGCCACCGACGGTGTGTTCGGCTCAGAGCCACCTCATCCACCTCTTCTGTGCTAAACCAAGATGCCCGGCGAGAGGAAGAGCACTGCTGTTCAAAATCTTTGTGGTACGGAAACGAGTGTTCCTTTCAAGAAATTGATACTTTGATTTCAGCACGGATGCATTCAGTTGGTCACAGTTGACAGTCACGACATCCATATATTCTACAAAAGATTTCATTTCAAATCATGCTGTTCTTTTGAACTTTCTTTTCATAACAAAATCACATGATTTAGAGAAGAATAACATGGTTTCCAACCCAAATGGAAAACATCAACTGATATCAGAACTGACTTTCTGAGACTAATGCTGCGGCAAATTCAAGCTTTGATCACAGAAATACATTACATTTTTACATACATTCAAACAGACCACTCGTTATTTCAAACTGTAATAATATTCACAGGGTTACTGTTTTTCAACTGTATTTTTGATCCAATAATTGCACAGACTTGGGTGAGAGCAGAAGAAGTACTTCCATCAAAAACATCAAAAATTCACAGTGTTTCTATACTTTTACAGATATAATATATTATAATATAATGATATATAATCTATATATAAATATATTATTCTCTCTATATATAAAGCTGCTATCTAGTACTCAAAGAAAACCAAGCTATTAATAAATGTCTGTTCTGCGTTTTTTGCACATATTTGTGTTTCATAAATATTATTTCACTTCGGAAATGTGTGCATATAACAGACTTAAGAAGCAACTGTAATGAAGTTCCTGTATGTAGTTTTGATGAATGTTGTGATTTAATAGCCACCTACAGGTAAATAAGTGGAATTCACATATCGTAAATTTAGCCCATTACTGTTGTACTTACATGGTGGATAGATGTGGTCAGGCACTTGTTTGCTGCTGCGAAAGCGATCCGCTCTTTCCGTCTTCGGTACCCACTCACTAAAATCTGACATGCTTCCAGAACAGAACAGCAAAGACATTCACCTTATTAGAAGCCAGTGTGACCATCAGAATGATTTTAAAAAATGATATTTCAAGGTAATAAAACAAATGGCTCCCGTTTGATTTTAAAGCCTCTCGCATAATGAGCAGGAATGCGGAAAATGAATATGTAGTCCCGTCTAATATAAAACACCAGGGGACAGCACATGACGCCGAATCTCTCAGTCTAACCAGAGCCGTAACATCTGCATCGAGCCCGGCCGGTGCTCCAGTAATATCAGTAATTGTTCTCGCCTGCAGGTTGAGGACAGAAGGCCACTCGGTTACAGTAACTGTTACATACACGCCCATACGATACAACAAACAGCTCATGCTGTAAATAGTGAATGCTGAAGTTTGTGACGCTGCTGCTGACACAAAGCCACCATGGTGGACTGGTAATGTATTAAAGACGGAGCACCATGTTGACAATAATATTAAGTAACGGCCTATTCATCCAGTCAGAGTTTGCCGTTTTGGATGTAAACCGTAAGTCGCGCATTACATTTTTTTTTGGCTGTATGGGGTAAATGTGCAAGCCATGCAGTATGCTTTTCCTTTAACTGTGTGATTGATGAGATAATTAAAGTAATTATTAAATATGTTAAATTGCAAACATTAATCATTGAAGTTGTCGCTTTCAATGAGATGAGGTTTTAATTTGAGTTGCTTTCGGGAAGCAACTTAACCTTTGAATTTAATCATAATACCTACATACGTTTTCAAAAATGAGGAACTTTTCTGAATCTTATATATATATAAACATATATAATATAAGCATATTATATTTCCCCTTATAGCACACATTAAATATATTATATAGCATATATATATCGATATAATATAGCTATCTATATAGATATAATTAAGTATTTTTTTAATAGATGGTATGTGAACAATAACACAGTAAGCTGGGAAGACATTTTGAAACAGCTTTTGGCCTATGAACTTTGAAATAAAGAGTATTTTATTAAATATACTTGATTACAACCACATGTAGCATTATAACATATTTTGTATAGATTTTTTTTTTTGTCCCAATGGATTTGCAGACATAAGAGAATTGTAACACCCTCAAGTTCTTATACATTAGTAACAATGGATCATAACTAATCACTTTTGCAAAAAATGTAACTCTTCACATTTTCAAAAGTAGTCATGCAGCAAACCCTGGTTATGGATCTGTTTGTGTTGCTACATTACAATCTCCTGTCAACACTAGAATCCCTGGGGAATTTGTCTGACGTAGGTGCTCTCAAAGCGCGCTCCTGGATTCCCGTTACACAACCCCCATGATTCCCTGGCCTAGGCTGCCGGACAACCTGAGACCAGAACATCCATAATGGTCAGAGACAAAAACTCCACGCAGTTTGGAAATAACAGCTGGGATAATAAACCAGCAGGAAAGTATCACCAGGTATCCCTCCGCCTCGGCACTCTTGTTCTTCTCTGTGTTCATTGAGAGAGAACGGCCAGGCTGGACTCCAAAAAAATGGGCAGCGTCCTGCACAGCGAAGACACTTCAATATCCAGAGTCATCAGTTCAGAGAGTAAGATGTAGATTTAGGAGATACAGCGATCAAGGCTTCAGTGGTTTAGCATGTGGAAGTGGAAGTCAGAACATGGCCACCTGACGACACAAACAACTTATTATTAGTTTAGTGAGGTTATGGCATCTTTACAAGCAGTTAAGCACTATGTGGTAAATTCTGCTTTTACCACAGTTAAAGGGGGTTTTAGGCCACTTTGTCATGATGTTTTGATAATTTAAAATGTTTACGGTTTCTCTGTTTGCCAGGAAGGGTGTCAATAACAGGACAAGCGCTGCTGCCCCACAACTTCATAAATACAAAGCCAAGCCTCCGGGTTATGGGTTCACCAACCGTACCCCACAAACGCAAAACTGGACAGATCATACCTGACACAGACAGACCCAAAGATTACCTCAACATAACTAGGTTTGCCAATATTTGTGGAAAAAGCCATCCATGTCTGAAGCACAACACTGTATTGGTGATAAAAAACAATACTTTGCAGAAGGTAATTTTTGCGAAAAAAATTTCTGTCCACTATGTTGCCGCTAACAACGTTTCTAGAGTAAACAGTCCCTGTAGCAGACATGAACGTGTGAGTTACAGCACTCTGGGCTACTAACACTGAACTAATTTACCAAATCTATACCAGGTCACAGCAGGAATAGGCTGGACCTGCTGCCGTAAGGATCTGTTATCAAGTCCAATTAAAAATTCGTCAGAGATCTAATCAGTGCTCAGTGCTTGGCTGTGGGTTTCTGGAGGCCGCCGCGAGCCACACTGTGCGGACAAACCTTTGTCGAATACAATAGACATAATTATTAATGACTATTATAGTCTATGTTGTTATTATTATAATATTAGTGGTGTTGGTATTATAACACGTTAAACATAACTGTTATTTTTAATTGTAATTTTATCTTAATAATCTCATTGTTATGAATTCGTCATAATACGGTTTAGGTTAGGAAACAAATTATTGGTAGGGCTGAGGGAAAATCAATCTTGGTACCAATATTTCTAAAAACAATCATTGTAAAAAATGATTGTATCATACTTTACAAAAGTATTAATACTAATAATATGTGTGGGTGTGTGTGTGTGTGGTGTGTGTACAAAAATTGTGTGTAGTACAAACAATTTTTTAAAAAATAAACAATAAAGTGTAAAATAAACTAAATAAATAATAATTATATAGTACACTTTTAGAATTCTTGTTTCAAAAACACATTTAAGTTTTCTGATTGGGTGGTGGGTTGAGCTTAATATTTAGATAATTATACTTTCCTGTGTAATTGGTAAAACAAAGGTGTCAAAAACCAGAATACTCAACACAAGTTTTTCTGTGAAGGGTTATGTAAAGGGGTAGGGTTACTCAGGGGATAGAAAATGTTAAAATAGCTCAGTATAAAAAACTATTGCACCTATGAAGAGTCCTCATACAAAGCATATATACAGTGTTGTTGGTGTGGATACACTATGTTATGGGACAAAATGTTCCCTACAAAACGATGGCAATATCCAAAATCCTTGTCCTTGTGGGGACAGTTCTGGTCGCCTGGAGAGTGTGTAGGGTGGTTGTGTGTGTGTGTGTGTGTGTGAGTGGTGTTTGTGTGTGTGTGGGTGTGTATGTGTGTGTGTGTGTGTGTGTGTGTGTTTATTTGTGTCGTTCAACCACCGCTGCAGTCGGTGTGTCTCTCCCATATTGGGTTCATCAGCAGTCTTGTAATAAGCGGTGGGTGCGGTGTAGAACTTTGAGACTCCATATTTCTCAATGATCTCCCACAGTCTGCCCACAGGGAGGATAGACCGGCACCCCTCAAACTACACAGCCACATCACACTCATTCCAAATCAACTGATGAATCTTAGATCAAACTGACTTCATGCATTGGTAAATGACAGTAAAAAGCTATGTGCTGAATGTTGCAGAAACAAGTTGACAATTTCACAGTTTGTGCAAAAGTGAATGTTCGGCATTATATTTCTTACCAGCACACTGGTGGCGCCGTTGGCTAGTGGGCCGTAGGTGATGTAGGAGTGGACCTATTGTATCCAGCCCAATGTCTGCATGTGCACCAGTAAAACGTCATCATGGTGATAATCAAAAACATATTTGAAGGTCAGCGATGTATAGAGCATATATCCAGTGACGGTGTGAAGGACCCCCTGTACAGAAATTGAAGGATGAATGAAATAGCACACTGCTTAGTGCACACTGTATTGGCAGGATATACTGCATGATGCCTACCTTTTATAAAAAAATATTATGTGAAGCCAGTAGTTGCGCTGAAACTTCTCTAAATAAGATCATACTAAAATATAAACAGTATCATACTAAAAAACTGTTGTCACATTAACTCATCAAGTGGTGTCCAGTTAACATAATGGAAATAAAAGATATTGCTGTTTTTGCCATATTTAGACAATGTTTTGATCAAAAATACTGAATTTTCATCATTACTCCAGTCTCAGTGTCACATGATCTTCAGAAATCCTTCTAATATACTGATTGCTGCTCAGGAAAACATTTCTGATTATTATCAATGTTGAAAACAGGTGTGCTGCTTTCATATATTTAGTGGAAAAAATTGTTTTGATTGAATGTAAAGTTAAAAGAACAGCCTTCTATGAAACAGAAATATTTTGCAACATTATACTGTAAACGTCTTTACTATCACTTTTGATCAATTTAATGCAAACCTTGCTGAATAGGAAATATTAATTTTCTTTCAAAAAGAAACATCATACTGAGCTGAACTTTTGCACATCGGTGTATGTATGTGCTGTACTGTATATAATACTTCTATATTATATAAATGCTAGGTGCCTTGGGTTTTCCGGTCGAGCCGCTGGTGTAAAGTATGAAGAGAGGATCTTCTGAGTCCATCACATCTCCGGTTCACCCTCCGTCTGACACACCGTCCAGCAGATTCAATCCCACCAAATGTCACATGATTCATCCCACGGGTTCTGGAGCACACTCCCACTCGCCAAACACACCCACACACACACACACAGACACAAGACATGTAGGGGTCATATATTTCCGTGCTGGATATAAGAGAATTGTACATTTGCTCTATTGTAATTTTTTCCTGCTAGAAAAAGCATCATCTACTGGAAGTAGTTTCATACAAACGTGACTGTTTTGACCAACCTGCTAGTTGTCGGAAGCATCAGTTTTTGTTCTGACTAGCACGATGTTTGACCACCACACACTTCTGACACACAAGGCATTGCTGAGCGAGAACAGAGAAAACACAGTGTACGTACATAAATCATTTATTTTAAAAAGCAAAACAATGTTGTGCATATGACTGTTCTAAGCTCTTATTGAGTAAGTATGAATCATAAAAGTAATGTTTTCATCATGGGCAAATAATTACATTTATTGAGTGATATCATCTATATTCATAAAATGATTAATGTGCCAAATCAACGACATCATCATTCAGTCACGTGTTACAAATCCACACCCGTGTTTGCTCTATGTCTCATTTTCACATGTTGCCATGGTGAATGAAGCGAAGGGTTCCAAACTCTGCTGTTGCTCGGCAACCCCTGAGAGTCTGTGATTGGGTGAGTGCTCTGGTGTGTGTGTGTGTGTTTGTAATGGACGGGTGAGAGCTTGATGTAAACAGAGGCTTCTCTGATAGCAGAGAGCAGCAGACATGGACGTACCTCTCCTTACCCAGCGCTCCAGAGCTTCAGACCACAATCTTCTTCAGATTGATCAGCTTGTCACCTCTGTAAACACCATCTTGAACACATATTCAATTCAATTCTATTTTTTTTTAATAATATAATAAATAATTATTATAAATATGAATAGTAGTAAATTTAATATATTATTAATATTAATATAATAATACTATTTTGAATAAAGAAAATATATATATGTGTGTGTGTGTGTACATATATATTAAATGTATATATTAATATATACATATTTTATATAAAAAATAAATATTAAATTATATTTTATATTTTTAGTTATAATATTATATTTATTTTTAAATATAAAAAATATATAAATACATTAGTTTTTTTTCTTCATCCATAAATCTGATTTCAAATTTACCTGCACCAAAACGTCACACAGAACTTGGTTGCATCATTTTTTTTTTTTTATGACTGAATAAAACACAAAATGTGATTCAGACTTCACTAGAGCCCAAAGGGTGACTACACAGGATTCCCGGTGTTGTAAACATCACATCTCTCGTCACATTTTCTTATCACTAACTGTATTTCAAGCTTATCTGTAACAGCTCATTGTGAGCTCATCTACTAAACAAACCCAATAACCATACAGTCAGTATAAAAAAACACACAGATCCAGACCTCCAGCTTAATAAAACACTTAATGTTACCTGCTGTTACCAGGATGTTGCACTGAGCATCCATGATCCTCTCGCACAGAGACTCAGACGAGAAACCTGCAAACTGAATGAGGAAGACAGGAGAGAGTTAAATGCTTCTGCTTATGCTCAACACAAATAATATGGATATCTGAGGGTTCCAATACAAAATGAATACAATTACAGTTTAGCTGAAATGGGGTCATCATCAGAAGTAAAAACAGGCTTTGATATCAGATACAAACTACCCTGGAAAGCACTCGTGTGTTATTTTTAACACCGTCTATAACCTTTACATGGTTCAAGAGGCCTGGAGGGCAGAAATAGACTTGGCAGGGTAAATGAGGCTGTACTCATTTCATGCATATTAACGATACCGTGCTAAATACTGACCCGAGTTTAAACTCTCCTTCAGACCATCTTCAACAGATGATAGAGCTTTAAGGTGTATATCACCTAAAAATTAAAATTTGCCGAAAATGTACTCATCCTTACATCATCCACGATGGAGATGAGTTTGTTTCTTCATCAGATTTGAAGACATGTAGCATTGCATCACTTGCTCACCAATGGATGCTCTGCAGTGAATGGGTGCCGTCAGAATGAGAGCTGATAAAACCATAACAAGTAATCCACACCAATCCAGTCCATCAGTTAACATCCTGAGAAGCCAAAAACTGCAGGTTTCTAAGAAACAAATCCATCTTTAAGAGATTTTTAATGTCAAACCGTTGTTTCTGGCCAATTGATGTCTCGCACATCAAAATCCACCAAAATATTTGTTTTGGACTATTTTGGCTTGTAAATGGTCTTAATGATGAATTTGTTTTCCACAAAGATTCAGCTTTCTGCTTCTCAAGATGTTAATTGTTGGACTGGAGTGGTGTGGATTATTGTGATGTTTTTATCAGCTGTTTGGACTCTCATTCTGACGGCACCCATTCACTGCAGAGGATCCATAGGTGAGCAAGTGATGGAATGCTACATTTCTCCAAATCTGATGAAGAAACAAACTCATCTACATCTTGGATGGCCTGAGAGTGAGTACATTTTCAGCAAATTTGCATTTTCAGGTGAACTATTCCTTTTAAACCCAGAATATTTGTTTAATGTAAAACTACTACAGATCTGTAAAGCTGCTCACCACTATCGAGTGAACAGCCCCGATTCTCGCACAGGCCAGCATCGTGTACACCAGCTCTGGAATCATGGGTAAGTAGATGGCGACTCTGTCTCCTTTCTTCACACCTGGATCACAGAAATAAACATCAATGTAAATCTGAAAGCATTAGGAAAAATACTCACGTCAGAGGTTCAGGCTGAACGCACTAACATCGCATTTGCATTCTAGAAAAGCTGAGCAAACTCAAACCCAGAGGAGGAGGATGGTCTTACCCAACAGCTTCAATGCATTGGCACATCGGCACACGCTTCTCAACAGCTGGTTGTATGTGATGTTCTGGAGTTCAGGTGAGTTTAGCCCCCCCCCAAGAAAAAAACAATCAACAATAAAAAACCATTAAAAAATAAATTAATCACCTCCAACAAAATATTCTGCCCTCCTCAACAAAATACTAAACAAAACAAATTAGGCACATAAATTCAAAATTTTATCTGCGTTTCAGATGATTTTGCAATTCCAAAAAGTCTGAGACCGAATGTGGGGGAAAAAAGCTTCAATTTTGCATTTAATACATCATGATAAAATGTATTATCAGTAATTTGAGTGAAAAGTTTAATGCAGTGTTGTTATTGTTAACTAAACTAAAATGGTCAAAAACTGTTTCCATTAATTAAAAAAAGAAGAAGAAATAAAACAAATATTAGATGAAAACTTAGAAACCTCAAATGAAAATGTTACATTAGCAAATAAATGGAATAAATAAGATTACATACTAAAATGACTTTTATAGCCATTTTACTTTTATATATGATATTATTAATATTAATAGTAATATTACAGTATATATATATATATGTATATATATATATATACTGTATATATATATAAAATGATATTATGTATAATGATATTAAGCAATTAGAAATATAAAGCAATTAGAAAAAACTAAAACTAAAAAAATGAAAAAATTGCAAAACCAAATTCCCAAAATTATTGAAAACTGAACATATAAAAATTCCAAAATATTTCAATAATAATTAAATAATAATAATAATACTTCAATATTAATTCAAAACATTAATAAATGCTAGAACAGTATATATATAATACTAAAATAGTACTGTTTGAAAAACATTAAAATATTTAACATGTATTAATAGTAATATTACATATAACATTGCTTTGTATAATTATATTAAACAAATAGAAATATTAAAAACTAAAACTAATAAAAATGACAAAGCAAAAAAAAGCAAATAAAATAAAATTAAAAACAAAACTAAACATGTAAAAATTCTAAATATTTCAAAAATAATTCAAGAAAAATAATAATAATTCAATAATAATTAAAATATTAATAAGTGCTATAATAGTGTATAAGGAATACTAAAATAGTACTGTTTGAAAAAATATATATATTTTAACATGTATGACAATATCTCACCCTTTTTTCTTTAACAATAGCATTATTTTGCTCCAAAACAGCATCTTGTGCTTTGATGGAAGCAAATTAAAAAAAAAAAAAAAATCTGTTTGAATGAGTGACATGAGCAGCGACGCTCATTTACTGAATTGATACATCTGAATTGTCATTTAGAAATAATGCAGAATCTGAAACAATTCGTCTTTGGTTTACACCATAATATTCATTTGTTGTCTTAAATCCTAAAACTCTGTTTATTCCCACAGTGAATTTAGACTTTGATTGTCAGTGTGGTCTCAGACTTTTGGACCCCACTGTATGCGTCTCATTTTTACAGGAATAGGGCTGTACTTTGGCTCTGCTGCCTGCATTAGATTTGGATGTCCGTCAGCTGTGCGTCTGGCCAGTGGACTTCACTTATTGCACAAGTCAATTAAATAGATTGTAATATGGCAACATGCCATGCTAAACTACACTTTAAACTTAGAATTTCACATTTTCTGAACACATTGTGCTTTTTTGTGCAAGGGTTGCTGCTTTTAGTAGTTAGTAGCTGATGTGCAAATTCATGCAACACAGGGAACATAATGACAACGCAAATCACCATGAAAGCTCTCCGCTCGGTTTACTGTGCATCTGCACCTGGCCGTCCAAAAAAGGAAAGACCATGATGGACTGCTGACAGGACGAACAGTTTTTAAGCAAAGCGACTCCTTAGGTATGAATGGATGGCAGCATAAAGAATAGACGCTGACCTATATATATATATATATATATATATATATATATATATATATATATATATATATACTGTATGTGTGTGTCTTTATACAAAATAATATACACACGCATACATTGAGTAAACAAAAATTGTATTTTGGATGTGATTAATCGCGATTAATCGCTTGACAACACTAATAAAAATTTAAGGTGGAAAGAGCTTAATTGCCATTAAAAACATCATAATAATGTTAATGCTCATAGAAATATGTGTTATTTTAATATATGCAATATACAATTTATTTCTTTACAAATTTGGGGTGAAATATGACTTGGATAAGTTTTTGTGAGATTTAGTTGGTTAGAATATGGTTAAATGGTAGTGACTGATATATGACTTGAGTGCTTCTGTATATAACAGCAGTTACATGACACCCCTTGTTCCACAAGACTATTAATACTTCAGCGCATAGCTAACATGACAACAATGATTATTATGAGTGTTGCTGCTGTATCACTTTGATTAAATACTGGGAAGAGTCATAGGGATGTTCCCGAGAAGTTATTAGGAATTAACATTCGGATGACTTCTCATTTGTCAATCATGCAATTCTTACAATTCTTACCTATGTAATCAAGGTGTTATGTGATAGTTGATGATAAATGCAGGTGACATGGTTCAATAAGACTCATGATAATCATTGTGCCCTGCCTTGTTTGTCAAGAAGAACAGGAGCTCCTGCCGAGCCCTTACAAAAGCATATTCTCAACATTAAAAGTATGGACTAAACCTCGCAAAAATGCATTAACTTGAAACAATTTAGACTCTGAATTATTTAATTATATTAAATGATATATAATTATTTATAATTATAATTGCATGTATTTACGACCATGCTACAACCTATAATTACTTTAATGTTAGTATAATATTAATATTACTATACATAATAATAATATTAAACAAGTACACATATTTAAAAAATGCATAAAAGCGCATAACAAAATTTGTAAAACTTAAAGTAAACACTGGTTGAAATAAAAAGGTCCCCCCCCCATATTTTAAATACATGTTTTAACATATATTTCAGAATGTCTCTGCATTTAAACAACATATTTTATTTTAATAAAACATTCTTTCTTTAGTGAGCTTGTGGAAAAACACATGCCAACAAATGTTGCTCTTTTTGCTTCGACTTTGACACAAGCAGCAGGCCTCAAATGCATCGACTATTAAATCAGATCAAGCATGCATTGTATGCACAGAGGTCTTTGTGCGTCGTTTTAAAACACTGAGAGCATGTTAGATTACCAGTAGTAAGCCACTTTCTCTCCCAGGTTCCTCTCATGCACATTTCGGTCAAGGACGTTGTAGCAGATGTTGGTTTTTGCTCCCTCCATGAACTTGATGTAAATGTTCCCCTTGTTGACGTCAAAGTTGTACTGCAGCATCGGGCCTGACGGAGGCTTCTTCCAGTAAAACTCTTGAGCAACATCAGCCCAGAACTCTGCAATGCATGGTAAATCAGCACTTTTACTGCATTATCTTACATTGGAGTGTCCCTCTCATTTATATGCATGCACCGTTTTATGATACCTTCAGGCTCTTCTGTAGACTTTTTGTATAAGGTAAGATATGCATCAAAGTCTGGCACGTGTGCATCAGTGAACAGGCCATTGGATGGGATGGTAAGTCTTCTCCTCCGGCTCCTGAGGGTCCTGGAATGTCCCTGTTGGTGGAGACTGAAAACCGGAGACATTTCTCAATCCTTAAGATCTGTGTCAGTGATAGATGTCAGTCTGGAGTTTTGAAGTGGATTATTGTGGCTGTGCATGTGGTGTCCACCCTTTAATCATGCCAGTCTGCTCAGCAACCGACTCCACCAATCAGAGCGCTCCATTCAGCACTCCTACTTTTCTCATTGTGCTGAGCGGCTGCTCGGCTGCTGATCCCACTGCAGAGGGAGGCGCAGCACGAGTCTGACGGATGATCTGCATGTTTACTGAAAACACACACACAATAAGGTTTATTTTGGGAATCATAATGAGGACATATCACTAACTTCATATAAGGCTAGTTGTAAATGACAACAAACTAACACACACACTTAATCCTACAAGAAGACTTGTGAATAACTTTTACAGTTTTAATTAAATAAATGAAGATAAGTAAATAAATAATAATAATACATTTACATTTAAATATTTAGCAGATGCTTTTTTCCAAAGCGACTTATATAATAATAACAATAATAATAAACACACTGACCCTAAATGAAGACTTTTTGTATTTTTTCTTTTTAATAAAAGAAGTTATTAATTTGTAAAAAAAAAGTTACAATTATAATCAAAATCATTAAAAATAAAAAGTAATTATGACTAATAGTAACAATAGTCATGAGCAACAAGCTAACATACACACACTAACCCTAAAAGAAAAACTTTTTGCATTTTTGAAAGTAAAAACGTTATGTACTTATGAATGTTTAAATTTTGATGTAATAATAATAATAATAATATTGACAACAAACTAACACACATTAACCCTAAAACTTTTTTTATTTTTCTATTTTTTTTACAGTATGTTTTATGCATTTTTTTTTTACAAATTATAATTGAAGAAATTAAAGAAAAAATACTTATTGATTGATTGATTGATTTATATTAACCGATAAATAATTAAACAGATAATGACCCACTAACCCCTAAAATATTTTCTTGTTTGTTGCATTTTTAGAATAAAAATGTGTTACATAAAAATAATTTTTACAATTATAATTCAAGAAATTAAAAAAATATATATAATGATGACACCAAACACACACACACACACACACACACACACACACACACACACACAAACCTTTTGATAGATAGATAGATAGATAGATAGATAGATAGATAGATAGATAGATAGATAGATAGATAGATAGATAGATAGATAGATAGATAGATAGATAGATAGAGGTTAAATAATGTATTTGTGTCTGCACAGAATGTTTTTTCATGACTCATCCACCCTCTGTTGTAACTCTGGATATTCCTGCCCACTCATGGAATTGGAAATGATGCCTACGCTGTGATTTCCTGGAAAGAAAGAAAGAAAGAAAGAAAGAAAAGAAAAGAAAGAAAGAAAGAAAAAGAAAGAAAGAAAGAAAAAGAAAGGGCCGGTCTTAGACAAAGCAAATCTCGTTCGCTGAAAACTTTAAAAACAAAAATATTTCTACTAGACCAAAAACTAGAACATAATGCACAAAATACTTAACAAGGACTACAAATCTAGTACCGATCGTATTACTTTAGATTTATATTGATTCTCTGCTATTGCATTTGGAAAGAACACAAAAATTGTCCATTTATATATTCATTTGAAATATTTTGTCAGTCTATTATCATTGCTCTTTTAAACAGCATCTGCTAAATGACTAAATATAAGTGTGTCTAAGGTGTAATAAATCATCAATGTTATGCAAACAATACTGGTTCACAACCCGTTTTAGCATTTGAGCTCAAGTTGTACAAGTGTGCATGCAGATTGTCTGTGTTATTTTTATCATGGCATGTCAAGAACACAATGTGCATCTGTATTCTCGTTCGCCGCTCGGTGATCCATTATTCAGAGCGTGCGTCCCTTGCGTAACCAGACTCGCTCAATCGAGCTCGCAATACTTGATGTCCCGCCATTGCTTGTGTTTAGTGTGACCGAGCGCGTTGAAAAGATGTTTTTTATCTTCAACTCTGCGCTCTGCCGTGTCCTTATGCGGTAGGTTTTTTATTTTATATATGGTTGCAATCGGATTATTCATGAGGTGGTTGAAGAAATTGCATATGAATTATCATGTAAAGCGGCGTTGCCATCTGTGCAAGGACATGAACCCGCTAATGCGCTAAACAGCTAATAATGAGGCCTGATATGTGTCATTAAAATATGAATTCAACATTTTGTGTTTATTTAGACACTCTGTAAAAGCGTGATGTAAAACCAAAAATTATATATATTTTTAAAAGTTGTTTCTATCATCCAGACAGGTTGAGTAATCCGTAAATAAACCTGAATCAGTAAATAAGTTAATTATATGTATGGTGATTTTTCTATTGCAGTGATTAATGCAATGCAACATTATAGAGCATAAGCACTGCATACTTAGTGCACAAAAATATATATTGCATATTTGCTCAGTACATACATTATACACAAAAGTGATGTGTTGGTTTAGCAGTTTGCAAAAAAAAGAAATAAGAAAGAAAGAAAGAAAGAAAGAAAAAAAAAAAAGTTGTTTGCTTTCAATTTTACTTTACACTTGATGCATTTTCTTCTGCAGGCGAGGCAGGTCCGCGGTCTTGCACCAGACACCGGCTCGAGCTGGAGCAGGAGGACTCTTTGTGGTGAGACTTGACTTTCATATGTTTATTGCAGTCTTTGTAATGATGTGAAAAAAAACAGGATGCACTTTTAAAATACTGATATTTTTGTTGCATTCGTTTTGATCTGTTTTCATTATTCCAGCACAGAGACACACCGGACAACAACCCAGAGACTCCTTTTGAATTCACCCCAAGAGAAATTTATATGTGTCCCTGGAGCACAAAACCACACTCACATGTATAATATCATAATATGTGACCCTGGAGCACAAAAGCAGTCTCTGGGGTATATTTGCAGCAATAGCCAAAAATACATTGCATGGGTTAAAATTGTAAATTTTTTTATTTAATGCCAAAAATCATTAGGATATTAAGTAAAGATCATGTTTCCATTAAGATATTTTAGTAAATTTCCTAACCGTAAATATATCAAACTTCATTTCTGATTAGTAATATGCATTGCTAAGAATTCATTTGAACAACTTTAAAGATGATTTTCTCAATATTTGGATTTTTTTGCACCCTCAGATTCCAGATTTTCAAATAGTTGTATCTCATCCAAAATATTGATTAATACTAACAAACCATACATCAATTTAAAGCTTAACAATTAAACAAACATAACATCTATAATTCTCAATTTCGAAAAATTGACACTTAAGACTGGTTTTCTGGTCCAGGGTCACACATGTGATGATGAAATCATTTTTGCTGCCATTGTGATATTTTATAACTGCTCATTTTACGTCTGTATTCCACAGGTAAGATCAAATATGTCTGGCTGTGTTCAGATATGTTAAGGTTTTATCTGTGTGGTTTATTGTATAATGTATTTGGCTACAGAGAGTTTGAGGCCATCATGAATAATTACCCAGAGGGACACAAGGCGGCCGCCACTATTCCTGTGCTGGATCTGGCTCAGAGGCAGCACGGGTGGCTTCCTATTTCAGCAATGAACAGGGTGAGAGCTTCTAAAGACATGCACCGGAAGCTTTTTTTGATGTGATAAATAATAATGAGTTCCCACAATCACTTAAAACAATTATCACCTGGAACTATTAGTGATTTTTAGTTTTATTTAAAAGTGTATATACATTTATTGGAGTTATTCCATTAGCTGTGTGCAGTGTTATTTTAGTGTTATTGATATACTGAAATAACTTTAAATTGCCAAGTGTGCTCACAATGCACACACACACACACACACACAAGGAAATTTTGTCTTGGTGACCAGAAGCTTCCAGATGACAAGTGACAAGACACAGATAAAATAAAAACAAGCGATATGTTGAAAACAATACACAATAGACAAAAAGACAGTAACGCGATATATTTGTATGGAATGATGTAGAAGAAATTATGCAAGGGAGGTGTGGATAGATATTTAAATCAATAACACATGTATAATAAATATAAGTATAGAATTAGAAGTGTAGATAGTTGGATTGTAGTTTTTTATTGTTTTTGAATGAGATTTTTGATTTGTGACCCTGGAGCACAAAACCAGTCTTAAGTCTCTGGGATATATTCGTAGCAATAACCAACAATACATTGTATGGGTCAAAATTATATTTTTTTCTTTTATGCCAAAAAATTATTAGAATATTAAGTAAAGGTCATGTTCCATAAAGATATGTTGTACATTTCCTACTGTACAATATATCAAAAAATTTTTGTTTTGTAATATGCATTGCTAAGAACTTCATTTGAACAACTTTAAAGATGATTTTCTCAATATTCTGATTTTTTGCACCCTCAGATTCCCAGATTTTCAAATAGTTGCATCAAACCATACATCAATGGAAAGCTTATTTATTCAATTTTGAAAAATTGACACTTAAGACTGGTTTTTGTGGTCCCCTGGTCACATTTGTTGTATTTTTCTATTTTTACTTGAACTTTAAAAAGTTTTAGTAATTTTTTTTTTTAATTGTCATTTTTGTTTTTCTAAATATCACTATAGAGTAAAATGAGAAATGTTGCATTGGCAGCTAGCTGAAATAAAATATAAATGTTTTGAAATATTTTATTTCATGTAATGTTTATTTTTATTTCAAATAATGTATTCAAGTTTAATTATTTATTTAGTTTTTTTGTTAGCTGTAATAACCCTGAATGAAACACATGACGTTGATGAGGCATGCATTTCCATAATACTGTGTAAACCTATCAAACCTGCTATAGATATTCAGCATTTTAAGACTCCAGATTAGGGGCTGCACGATTAATCGCATGCATTTTGTCATGCGTGTCTCAATCAGTAAAGCTGGTTCCGTGATTAGCGGTAAATATCCGTCCACCTGTTTTCAAATGCACCGGGGAGTTTCATACACCAGAGCCATAGTTCACTTACAAGCTACGCAATATCGTGTTCATAATCGAATGCGATTAATCTCAATTATTGAACAGAAATTGCGTAGCTTGTCAGTGAACTACGGCTCTGTGTATTAACTGCCGCTCCCGTTTGAAAACAGGTGACAGGACATTTACCGCTAATCACGGAACCGGCTTTACTGATGAGAGCAGGCATGACAAATGCATGCGATTAGATTTTTTTATTCAACTCCAGATCATTTAGAATGTTTCATTCACAAATATTGCTCTTTTTGATTTTTTTATTCAAATATAAAGTTTCTTCCTACAGAATGTTGGCTATTGCTTCGGCAGATGCACAAAAATATATAGCTTCATAAAAAATATATATATATATTAAAAAGAAATAAAAATAAAATAATAATAGTAGTAGTAATATTTTTTTTTTCAATTTATGATTTTCTTAATTTCTATTACTGACATATTCTGGTTTTCATATTTTTGGATTTAAAGCTGTGGTCCTAAAAGCGTTCGGTGGTGTGTGATTTGTGATTCCTCCTGCAGGTGGCAGAAATCCTGGGCATTGCTCCAATGAGGGTTTTATGAAGTAGCGACTTTCTACACCAGTGTTCCTCCGTCAGCCGGTGGGAAAGTACCACATGCAGATCTGCACCACTACGCCCTGCATGCTCTGCGACTCGGACAGCCATCCTGGAGGCCATCCAGAACAAACTGGGTGAGCGAGAACCGTTTCCAGCTCTCCACAGGGACTCCACACAGACATCTCGACTCGCACGCCACCAGTAAACACACTCGCTGTATAAACAAGCTAAAGCCACGCTGCTCAAACATGGCATGAAAATTGGAATATTTTGAAGATGCTGGAATAATACACTAAATGGATTGTAATAAATCTTTTTAATTTGAAATAACATAGTTTTAGAAGTAGGGCACCAAAATCAGTACAGTGTCATCATTTACTCCCCCTCACCCTCATGTTTTGTTTTTTTTTAATAGCAAATTATTCCGTTAAAATATCATCTTTTAGTGTTCCATATAGTGTTGTTTTTAGTATCATTGCTATACTATTATAATTAATTCGTTATAAGTAATGTGTGTAAATATATAGAGGGTTTAAATGTATCTGTATAGAGTTTTCTCTTCTTTAAGTATTTTTCATTTTAGTTATTTTCTTCAAATTAAAATGATGAGAATAGAAATGATGCCTTGGCCACTAGCTGAAATAATATAATATAGACTTTGATGGTAATAAAAATATATAATATAATAATGTGTAATTATATATGCATACTAATAGAAAAGTTTTTACTATTTTATATGTTTAATGTTATGTTATTTAATGTTATGACTATGCATTTAATTTTTTTTGAGACCACAAATAATCTCATATCATCAGAATCAAAATCGGTGAGAACAGCCTAGCTCAGATAAATTGTGTAAAGTTAATAGTTTTAAGATTGCATTTTATGTTTTTACATTTCTGTTTTCACTTTAATTTTAAGTCTTTTAGTTGGCATTTTGTCATTTTTATTATGCATTATTATTATTTTTATTGTTATTATGACTATTTAACACCGTTTTTCAATTTAGTTATTTGTCACCCATACTAAAAAATTGAGAAACTGAGCTTTGGGAGCTGACATAATATATAAGTAATATGCAAGTATACAGATTTGCTGTATTTAAAAATATTAAATTAAAATATACACAGCATTCTGTATGTTTGTGTTTTTATATTTTATTTTAAGTTATTTTAATTGAATCTTTATTTTAATTAGCACACAAGTAAAGGACTATGTGTTTAATTGGTTTAACCCAAAAAGTTGTCAGGTATCAAAGTCGGTGAGACCACGGCAGATCAATTATTCACGCTAACAGAAGTCGAGTGTCTCGGGGCTTGTGTGAACGCACCAATGGTCCAAATCAACGATAACTTTATTATGTGAGTATGATCAGGAAACCTCATGTTTTGAGTCTGCTTGTGAACGTGTTGATGAGCCGCAGCTAGTTTTTGATGTCACCTCTAGGGGAGGCCAGTTCTAGTTATCTATGAAGGTCAAGTAATGAGCAGCGTTTGTGCCTGTGCTGCAGACCGGCCTGTTACTGACAGTCGTAACAAGGGTAAAGGGGCGATATACAGGAAGCGTGTGTTCATGTGCTCCTCTATTCTGGTTTAAAGAGGTAAAAAAAATAAATAAATATCTTCTGATGATGGCTGATAATCATTCAGGACACTCTAGATGATTAGAGAACATACAAACAAATGAACTTTGCATACTATTGTACAAACAGTACTACTACTAATGTATTATAATACCTCATTACTATACATCATCAACTAATGATATCGATAGTGCATGTTGTTTTTGTTGTACTGTAATTTATTTTTTGCAGAACACACTGACAAAATAACTTAATATACTATTACATATAACAATTGCTTATTATTATTCTTACTACTATTATTATTATTACCCAGTGAAATAATAATTATGATATTGATGGTGCGCATTCTATGTTTTTGTTTGTATTCTAAATGTTTAAAGTTGTAAAAATTTGTCAAAAAAGGCAAATGTACAACAAAATAACTTAATATACAAATCCAAAAAAATACTAATTATCGTAAAACTATCATCTAAAAATAATAATGAGAGTACATGTTTGTTTGTTGTATTGTAATTTAATTGTCATAAAGCTAAGAATGCATACTGTACAAACAAGAGCGTAAATTGAATTGTATAAATAGTGCTAATTATTATTATTATATTACTATTATTATAATACACATTCAAAAATATTATAATTTATAGTGCATATTGTTTTTTTTTGTTGCATTGTAATTTATTTTAATTGTCAAAAGAACCAAATGCATAATGAACAAACAAGAGCTTTGCGTAAAAAAAACCCCCGTATAAATAAACAGTACTAATTATTATTACTATTATACACGTTAAAAAAATAATATAATATTGCTATAGTGCAGTTTTTTGGATTCTAATTTATTTTAATTGTATAATTTATTAAAAAGAGAATGCAAATGTACAACAAAAGAGCTGAATATAATTGTATTACTGCTACTGCAACTTATTATTATTATACACAGTCCAATAATAATAATAATACAATACTGATGGTGCATATTGCTATTTTTATTTATTTTTTGTGCTTTGTTTTAATTGTCAAAAAATAAGAAACAAACAAAAAAACACTATAGGTGGATTTCTAGCTAGAGGAAAGATTGCTTATATAACTCACCTCACTAATCAGATCTGAGTGTGTATCGGTGGTGAATCTTTCATGTTGTGTACGTCTCTGTTTAAGCTTGTTTGTGTTAAGCGAAGCCCTGTATGACCCGTCGGGGTAATGACTGCAATTAGCCGTGGCCTCTCATCAGAGTTTAACAGAAACTCGTCAGCTCTGTGTGATTCACGCACCTGAACTGGGTTAGCAGGTCTCCTTCCGACAGCTAAATCATCTGTTAGGACGTTTGGTGAGCTCATCCTTAGATGCTTCTTCTGGGAGGACGCTCAAGGAACCTACAGATCACATCTACGTGACCCTGCAACCCTTTACGGACACCTTGGCAATTTGGAATCCCATTGGCTAGTACATTTTTTAGTTAACTCGCCAGACTGATATACCATAGTGCGTGTGTGTGGTGTGGTATAATAAATTGTTTGTAAAATCGCACTTTTTAAATATCTTAAAGTAACATACATTCTTAACATGAGTCCATCAAGCATTATATATAATAATTAGTGCTGTCAAATGTATTAATTGCATCCAAAATAAGTTTTTTGTTTACATAATATGTGTATTGTTCTGTTTATTATGTAGATAAGGAAATCCACAACATGCATGTATACATTTAAGAAAATAAGTTATTGTTTATATTTTAAATATATTCTTATTTATAATCTAAGATTATATGAATATAAATATATACCTGTAAATATTTTCAAAATATATACGTCTGTATATGTGTTGTCTTTATACACGCATACATAATAAATAGCCACAGTGCACACATATTATGTAAACAAAAAACGTTTATTTCTGGATGCAATTAATGGTTTTTGAAAGCACTAATGATAATTCAAGTATTATTAATGATAAGCGACTTTAGTAATTAGAATCAAAACCACGTATGAATGCATATTAGTCATTTAACCTGAACGTAGGACTGGTGGTGCTGCTTTTTTTTGGTCAGTTCAGTGTTTCTGTAACTTAAACTAACAATAATTCTGATAAGATAATAATAATAATACTTTGAATTCTGTTAATAAGAACAGTATAAAAATGCACTAAGGATTAACGAGGTGTTGGAGTCATGAATATTTAAATCAGTTGGAAAAATACAACAAAGATATCGTTTATATGTAGCGCTGTCAATTCTGCACGGTATGCAAGACACTCTCGCTCTCTCTCTCTCTGCTTGTGTGTGTGTGTGAGACAAAGTGACGGCGAGTCGTTGCGCCGTTACACTAGAGTTCACGGTACGCCAAATACAAACTGAAAAAGTAGCACAGATCGCTGGACTGAGAAACTGTGAGCGCTGGCTCAGTCAGTGTGTTCGGTGAGTAAAAATATATCTGTGCTAAACTTACTTCTACTTAGATGTCCAACTCACACACTGGCCAGTAAATCTGAGAATTTATTAGGCATTGGCTAATGTTAGACATCATTTAGTCGACCCAGAGTGAAGATTTAGTTGCATATGCGAGTGATTTACTCACAATGTAGCGGGTTGTCTGCTGCTTCCAGATAATGAGATCACTCATGTTTTCACTAATTGTGTGCCATTAGTGTTACTTACATTTTCAGAAAGGTCTGTAAGGGCAGCAGAACATTTGTGTAGTGGTTGAATCTCACAAAACCTGTCAAGAACATACTTCATAAATCTGTTTAGTTAAAGAATTTTAAACACCTATGTAGGATCAATCCTCAGCGGATTCGGGAAAACAGGCTTTATTTTGACACTGAAGTTCACCATCATAAAGTTGATCCTTGAGCTTATTTATCTCTGTAAGACAGAGATCAGATGAATAGGGTATACTATAAATCAGTTGATTCTGCATTTGCCACGAGTGTTTTCTTTCTTGTTTTGGTTTGGTTTGTAGGAGGATCTTACAAACCGTCAGACATTGAGCAGATTATTGATGAAGCTGAAGGCAGGCAGAGTTCCTCCCTCCTGGACCCAGGTACACAGATCTCCCTTCTTTTAGTGTTATATCATGATAAAAATGAATGCATCTGATTCTTTACTTGTCTCACAGACTGCAAATATACGTTCATAGCATCTCTGATTTAACTTTTAGATGCAAACACTTCAACAGTGAAAGTGATTCAAAAGTTTGGATTGGTTGGGTGTCATCACTCAAAAACCTCCCTGAAGTCTGGGCATGATATGTTCATGCATTGAAATGTTTTGATTATATAGTTAATATGTGATAAAGTTGCTGCTTACTGCATATGCGTGCTTTGTTATTATTGATGATGGTGCACATAAAAATAATTAAATGAATTACAGAATTCTTAGCTAGTGTTTTGTTTAAAGAAACAAACAGGTTAGAAAACAGCCTTTATATTATTTCAAACTAGATTTGTATTGGTAGTTCTACTTACATTAAACCAATTGAGTCTAATTGGCTGTTTGGTTAAAATGGTTTGTTCATCTGAATATTATAAGTTAGTTTTCCAGAGTAATACATACATAAATATTAAGCCCCTTCTGCTCACTAAATACTGTATTTATTTGATGCAAAATAACAGTCAAAACAGTAATATTAGATGAAATATATTTACAATTTTAAGTAACTGTATATTTTGTTAAACCAATTTAAATAGCATAACTTTACATCCAAATATCTTTTAAAATGTAAAATTATTCCTGTTTGATCAAAGCTGAATTTTTTTGTCAGCACCATTACCTCCTTCAATGTCAGATGATATCCTTCAGAAATCATTCTAATGATGCTGATATGCTGCTTTATGTTTATTGGGGCTTCTTTATGCATTTATATTAGTAAATGCTTTTACTGTCACTTTGATGATTAATTTACCCTGCATCCTTGCTTGCATTATAAATAATGAATGTGTCCTATATATGTCAGACAATAGTGCAGTATGCATAAATAAATATGCATGCATATTTATGTTAGTCCATTCAAAATCCATTATATTAGACTTGTAAAGAGCTAGGCAGTGGGAACTGTACCTGTGAAAGCAACTCACCTTATTTGTGTATAGATTTAGATCTTTTTAGAAATTGGTGCCAAGTCCGATTGCTTTTGATTATCTGGTTCTGAGTCAAGTATAGTTTGGTTTGGTGACATCCTGGGGTGTTTGGGACATTGTCAACAGACACACAAGCTTATTAAAAGGATCGAAGAGGACGATGGTTTGTAGCTCAGCTTGCAGTTCTCAGAGACGCACTTCTTTTATTTATTTCACTTGTGAAGATAATTATGAGACAACTAGAGGTCTAATTAAATAAGTACATGATGGTGGATGTGTGTGGTTAATGAATCATTTGGCTCGCTAAGAATGTTTAATTGATTGTAATGATTTCACTTTTCATCAGGAGTGTGGGCGTTTTTTTCATGTGAAACCTGCCGGAGGTTTAACTCGTGCTGACAGAACCTCCCTCCTGGGACCAGGCTTTGGTGTGAGACCTGACCTGGTAACGGACCTCCATGATCTTGAGTCCTTGTAAACATCAGAGATGTTGTATGTAAATAAAATCATTAATTATTACCCAATACGACCAGTGTGATTCTTTTTTTTTTTTTTTTCTTTTTTAAATGAGGGACAAATGAACCATGCACATTTAGAGGAATAGTTCACCAAAAAATAAACATTTGTTGAAAATGTGCTCATCCATCTCAGGCCATCCAAGATGTAGATGAGTTTGAGATTTTGTGAGAAATGTAGCATTCCATTACTTGCTTAGCAGTGGATCCTCTGCAGTGAATGGGTGCCGTCAAAATGAGTAGGCCAAACAGCTGATATTTTAAAAACATAACAATAATCCACACCACTCCAGTTCATCAGTTAATGTCTTTTAAAATGAAACAGCTGCGTGTTTGTAAGAAACAATATCCATCAAGGTAAGATACATTTATAACTTTAAAGTGTTGCTTCTGGCTAAAATACCAGTCCACCGATTGTTCCATAATAATGCTTCCTCTGTGTGCAAAAGTCAATTTTCCTGTTGTTTTCTCCACGTCATAATCCACCCACATTATTTGTTTTGAATGGTTTTATTTTTTTTGGGGCTGTAACAGTGCTTGATCTGTGCCATATTTCTCTCCTGATTCAAGTAAAGATGGACTGTCACTGGCGAGAAGCACATATTATATATAGACTCGTATTTGGTCTGGAAGTGAATGTTTGAAGTTGAAATGTCTTGATGGATTTGTTTCTTACAAAAGCGCAGCAGCTGGTTTCACAAAATGGTAAATTGATGGACTGGAGTGTGTATTATTGTGATGTTTTTATCAGCTGTTTGGACTTTCCCTCAATTCTGACGGCAACCATTCCTGCAGAATATGCATCCGTATGCTTGCGCGAGCCAAGTGATGGAATGCTACATTTGCTCCGAATCAATCTGATGAAGAAAAAACAAACTTCATCTACTTCTGTAGATGGCCTTGATGGTGAGTACATTTTCAACACAATGTTCATATTCTTGGGTGAACACTATCCGTCTACTACTTTTTTTTTTTTTTTTTGTGATAAAAACAAGATCCAGCGCTCCATGTTTACATGCAAATTATATTGTCCATTTAAAATTTTAAAAAAATTTTTTTTTTTAAATGCTCCACAGCTATTGGAACATTTCTGAACACACAATAATCAGCATGTTCTGATGAACCGTGAACAAAGTCGAACCCGTCCCTGCACCAGTTACTGAAAAATACTGGAGATGACCGAGTTCAATTAGTCAGTTTTTTTTAGTAATTATGTATTTCAATCGTTCAATTCACCGAGTGTTTCAATCAATTCTTGTCACTGACAGTAGCACACAGCAACAAATAGCCAACCGTAGGCAGTGAGACTATTATGATGCTTTTAACCCATATGTTTTATTGATTTATGTTTATTTATTTTCATTAATTAGATAGATTAGAAAAGGAATATGCCAGATGACTTGGAATATTGGGGTTTGTGGCATATGCATTCATAATATGACCAAATTCTAAATTCATTTAGGAATATTCTTGTGCAGCTAAACATGGTCATAGACGAAGACTCCATCCTAAATACACTTTTGCAATGTTATAAAATACACAACTTAAGCACATACAGTGTAGTCTTCAATTACTTTGTGTTTATTTGTTATAAACAATGCTTTAAAAAACAATTTTCTTTTTTTTTTTGCCATCCATACAGCATAACCTCACTGACAGTGGCAGATGCAGGATGTATAAACAAGCCACATCAAAAGAGCGAGCATTTTCTGAGGCTGTTCCACGTGTTGGTTTTCCATACAGAACCTCACCATTCACACAGTCTTTCCTTACAAAACCCATAGTACATGATTACCATAATCATATACCATGGCATTTATAGTAGTTGGCTGGAACAAAATCTAGACAGCAGTTTTATATATATATACACAAACCCGATTCCAAAAAAAAAGTTGGGACACTGTACAAATTGTGAATAAAAAAACAGAATGCAATGATGTGAAGTTTCAAATTTCGATCTTTTATTCAGAATACAACATAGATGACATATCAAATGTTACTGTTAAACTGAGGAAAATGGTATAATTTTAATGGGTGTGAAAAAAATAGGTTGATTTTAAATTTCATGGCATCAACACGTCTAAAAAAAAGTTGGGGACAAGGCCATGTTTACCACTGTGTGGCATCCCCTCTTCTTTTTATAACAGTCTGCAAACGGTCTGGGGACTGAGGAGGGAAGACAAGTTGCTCAGTTTAGGAAATAGGAATGTTGTCCCATTCTTGTCTAATACAGGGCTTCTAGTTGCTCAACTGTCTTAGGTCTTCTTTGTCGCATCTTCCTCTTTATGATGCGCCAAAATGTTTTCTATGGGTGAAAGATCTGGACTGCAGGCTGGCAACCATTTTCAGTACCCGGATCCTTCTTCTACACAGCCATGATGTTGTAATTGATGCAGTATGTGGTCTGGCATTGTCATGTTGGAAAAAAGTTCAAGGTCTTCCCTGAAAGAGACGACGTCTGGATGGGAGCATATGTTGTTCTAGAACTTGGATATTACCTTTCAGCAATGATGGTGACTTTCCAGATGTGTAAGCTGCCCATGCCCACAACACTCATGCAAACCCATTTACCATCAGAGATGCAGGCTTCTGTGGAACTGAACGCTTGATCGCTATAACAACTTGGGTTGTCCTTGTCCTCTTTAGTCCGGATGACATGGCGTCCCAGTTTTCCAAAAAGAACTCGATTTGTGGTGACCACAGAACAGTTTTTTCACTTTGCCACAGTCCATTTGTTAAATGAGCCTTGGCCCAGAGAAAAACACCTGCATCTTCTGGATTCATGTTTATGATATGGGGCTTCTTTTTTTTGACCTATAGAGTTTTAAGCTGGCAATGGCGAATGGCACGGTGGATTGTGTTCACCGCGACGATGTTTTCTGGAAGTATTCCTGAGCCCATGTGGTGATTTCCATTACAGGATAGTTCATTCCTGTATGTGAATGCTCGTGCCGTTCTAAGGGATGAGAAGATCACGGGGCATCCATGTATGGTTTTCTGGCCTTGACCCCTTACGCACCAGAGATTGTTTCCAGGATTCTCTGAATCTTTGGATGATATTATGCACTGTAGATGATGATAACTTCAAAAATCTTTGCAATTTTCTCTTCTGAGAAACTCCTTTCTGATATTGCTCCACTATTTTTGTCGCCGCAGCATTGGGGGGAATTGGTGATCCTCTGCCCATATTGCACTTCTGACTGAGAGACACTGTCCACTATCTGAGAGCAGGCTCTTTTTATACACAATCATGTTGCCAATTGAACCTAAGAAGTGGCAAAATTGGTCCTCCAGCTGTTCATATATGTACATTTAACTTTTCCGGCCTCTTATTGCTACACTGTCCCAACTTTTTGTGGAAGTGTGTAGCGGACTCATGAAATCAAAAATGAGCCCAATATTTGGCATGACATTTCAAAAAATGTCTCACTTTCAACATTGATGATATAGTTATCTATATTCTATTGTGAATACAATATAAGTTTATAAGATTTTGTGAATTATTCCATTCCTTTTTTTATCACAATTTGTAGTGTCCATCAACTTTTTTGAAATCGGGGTTTGTATATATAATATCTATATACTATATATATATATACACGGAGGCAGCATGTTTCCTTTCAAATCAAAGTGTAATCTTACATGTATAAAACGTATCCTTTGTGTCGTGGCCCAGTGACACAGAGAGAGCGTAAGCTGCCGTGTGTACATCGCTCAGATTCTCAAAATGGCGCTACGGTGATTGTGGAGAGACACAGAGGAGAGATAAAAATGTTGAATATAAAACTACATTATTTTTGTTTTTTCGTCGCATTTTGCCAAAAAAGTATTCTCGCTGCTTCAATAAAAGTTACAGTTGAACCACTGATAGCAGTTTTAACTATTCTGATGTTGTGCTTTTCATAATTTGTATGGACCCGACCACTGTTATTTACTTGGCAGTTTTGGAGAGACAGTCACAAGCCTACCCGGTTTTCATCCAAAATATTTTAAATCGTGTTCCGAAGACGAACGAAGCTTTTTACGGCCTTGGAATGACAAGGGGGTAAGTGATTAATGACAAAATTTTAATTTTGGGGTGGGAGTAAGTAAAAACCTTAATGTAAAATAATTTCTATCTAATCTTCTTCTATCTATCTATCTATCTAAAACATTTTAACAATAGTAAATAAAAGTACACCAAAATTTTCCACAAGTATTTACTATTATTTGGACCAATCAGGCACAGTTACTGTCCAATGACCACTAGAAATCTAAAACAATGGTGAAAGTATTAGCCGATTAATAGATCTATCAGGTGCATTTGTATTTTATTTACTTTCACTTTTAACAAAGAAAGACATTAGATTCCTATTGTTGCAACCAGGGAAGAAAAGGACAGTACAGGTATACGCACGAAAAAAAATGTTGGATAACATCTAAGCCTACGTGGCTTTTATTCAAGTCAGGAAAACTATTAAATTAATATCGGCGGAATCATCAACCTAAATGCATTCAATTTATACCAACAAAACACTTTTATGGTTAAATCCAGTTTAGAAAATAGCTCTTAAGGTAAACAATCGCAGGTCACCACTTGTTTGCAGTGTCTTGAAAAACATAAAAGAAATTACATCATTAATCTTAATCAATGACACATACGAGAAATTGATTAAAGTTTGATTAAATCATGTTGGCTAAAGACAACATTTGTTTGACATACAACACAGCATGCAGCTGCCAAGCACCCTATTTACATGTTATAACCTTTTATGCCTTTGCAATTGTACAAATGGTAATATCACAACACTGTATGCTATTTTGTTTTTAAGGTTCAACCCACATAAACCCAGTTCTTCACAAGACTGTTTAACAGTATCATATGTGAGCCACTCGAATTTTATTCACGTTATGATCACTTCTTCACACCACACTCATTTCATGCAAATGACTCTAGCTGGTTTATGCATATCTGTGTGCACGTGCGGTGTGTGTGTGTGTGTGTGTGTGGTGTGTGTTCTAGCCAGCGCCCATCCCCCCTCTCTCTATCACACACACAGACCAATGTTTCTCGTTCTGCAACATAATACCAGCCCATCCCCTGCGCATGCGCCAAACTCCCTTTTTCCTACATCATGTAAATAACCAACTGCGCCACAACAACAATAACCGCCAAAAAGCGCGACAACGGCGTTCTAACCCTAGCCAACCTACAATCAAACACATTTTATGCGCTCGTAATAACAAAATCATAATAAATGACGCCACACTGGATCGCGCTCGTCAAATACCTTCTCCTCCTCCTCGCGCCTCTCCGACATCAACGTTCCAGAACATTCGCGCTCGCGCTCGCTGCAGGCGTCGGACGGAAAGGGGTGACGTCCACGGTGCGCAGCGTCAGCCCCCCCATCCCAGAGAGAGAGGAAAAGGAAAATAATAAGGATAAACTCTCATACAAAAACACATTTACGACATGGGTTAAGCACCAAAGTGAACATATTTCACTTCTAAAAAAAAAGAAAGTTAATTTTTTTAACATTTATTTTAATTATTATTTGACATAATACAGACGTCAACCCAGTAAAAATAAAGACTACAGGAAAATGACACACACAAAGTTAATAAATAAAATAGATTAAATGAAAGACACAGGACACATATTCTTTGCATACAATTAAAATAATACATACACTTGCCTGATATTTACATAGCCTTGAATTTCAGCCCCCACCCAATGCTTTATGTATTTAATGTATGTGTATATTTGTATAAAACTAATTGAAATAAATAAATAAAAATGATTATGTATTATTTTAAAAATGAAAAAAAAAAACACATTAAACATAAATTTGGTTAAATTAAAAAGATAAAATATAAATATTTAATATAATATTAAATATTAAAACACCTATATAAAACATGAATAGAATAGAGAAATATTTAACGGCAAACATTTCAGAGCATTTCAGAGCAAGCGCAAAACGCTTTTGAGCGCCGTGGATCACGTGGTCCCTCGTCAGCCAATGAGCGCCTCCGCTCTCCGTGTTTTTTTTCGCTGGGGCTTTTCTTAGAGACGGACTGAAGGCGATGTTTTCAAAAGCAGCACTGAGAGACGTCACACAGCCGTAGGGTTAATGTTCGGTTTTTACCCTCCGACACACGTTTCTTTTTCTTAAAATCGTCGAGAATTCGTCCTCTGCTGGTGGGTGAATGACGAAGAGGAAGCCGAAGAGCGCCAAGACGGTAAGCGGAAAGTTTCAGTTGGTTTTTTGTCGCGGTTTACGACTGAAGCAGGAGGAAAACGCGTTGAGTTTTGCTACGGAGAGCGCTTAACCAACCAGTCAACAACTGGAACAACAATAACCCAGTGTGTGTGGGATTTCCGAGGCTTTTTGTGAATATTAGTAGCAGCTGGAGCGGGGTTGTGTGCGCGAGCGTTCGCTCGTGCGCCGTGCATGCGTCAGTGACAGGCGCGTTTGCTGTGCGTTGAATGCGGGTGTGAGGAGCTGGAGGGGCCCCGCATGTCTCATAAACCCACTGCAGGCTCATTGTCTGTGCGTGAGAGGGGTGGCGCAGACCGCAACGTGATACTGTAAGCCATAATAAACCCGTTTAAGTTCAGGATCTTTCTGTCAGACAGTCAGCCGGAAACGCGTTTGCATTTTATTGTAATTTGCATTATTTTCCACCACCCATTTTTCTCTATAAACGACTGGATCGTGTCTGTCACCAATGCATGGGATGTATGTAAATATATTGTGTAATTATTTCGAGGTGTTTGTTATATTGAGCGTGGCTGCAGCTGCGACGTGCATGAAATATTGTATCCATGCATGCAGTTCTGCTGTGTGTGTGTGGTTTTACAAAGCTTTATTTGGTGACCGTCCTTCGCGCAGAAAGCTTTTGTCTAAAGGACGTACCGAGGCGTCTTCAGCTGTGCAGCGACAGACAGATAGCATGTCAAATGCAGTTGCAATTCCTAGTGGCTTTCATAGAGATGTTTTTTTTTGTGATGACATAACACGTTACTACATTGTTTACTATGAGCACAATCTAATTGACACGAATCAGGCTTTTACTGGGAGGCACCACATCTAACTCACTGGTAAAATATTAGATGTTTATTGTAGGCTATATGTTTTCAAATACAAAGTTATACAAAGTATTATATAAAAATGAAAAGGAAAAAAAAAAACACTGATATAATATATATAACAAATTGTATACAAATATTCACATATATAAATTTTTAATATAGTTTTTTTAAATCTTAATTGTTAATTGGCTGTTTTGAAAACATTTTAAGCACACAGTACTGTGTTTTGAAAATAGTTGTTTTTGGATAGAATTTCTAAAACATTTTTAATGTAAACTGTGTGTGTGTGTGTGTGTTTTTTTTTCATTTTAAGAAGACAGGCATGTATATTTCATATGTTTTTGATTACAGGGTCGATGTTAATTCTGCAAGCAGACCTTTAATAAATTTGTGAATTATGAATTATTATTTGATCTCAAATCTATATATTTCCAATCTACAATCTGTGATTGATGTCTGGTTTATGTAATCCTGACTTTTTTCAGTTTGTTTGGCCGTTTATAAATATTTAAAGCAAATTTAAGGGAAAATCCAAATTCCAAAATGATAATTTTCATGATTTATTTATTTTTCTCACACATTTTCTGCACTGTAATAAATGACGTGTAAAAAAAAAAAAATATTGCAGTATGTTTTACATGAAAATACTGTTTTGGTCAGTCCTGCTTCAACAATTCACATTAATTCAGTGTATTACTGACCATTTCTTTGTAATTATATATGCAATTTTCTAGTAGTCTCTGAGAGAAAATAGTCTCTACACCATTTTTCAGTGTAGACCGATTATTGTTGTGGTTATATAATGATTTAAGCATTTTTGGATGTAGCTTCAAGCTTTTGGTTTGACATTTGTTTTTGGGGAGGACAGATTTGAGATTCATTTTAGCCTGTGAGTTTGCAATCTAGATCAGATGTTTACGCCCACTCCCTTCGCCTTGTTCAGCGCTCACACACGTTCAGAATGACATATTAGGGATTATTATTCAAAGATCCCAGTTTTCCACAGCTGGGCCACCGTCCAAGGAGAGCCTGTGGTTCCTGCTGTTTTTCCACTGACCCTTTTTAAAGTCACGGGGACACATGCACGAAAGGCCCCGTGTGAGAATCTGCGTTAAGATGAGTAATAACAGGCTTGTCTCTGTCCAGGTTGCTGCAGGGCTACTTAGCCTCCAAAATGCGTCTTTTATAGTTATATGGCGTGTTTACGTTAGATAAAGGATCCGTGGCGGTGCTGATGTTCTGGGAATTTGCAGCGACTGTCAAGGCAACGCTCGCACGTATCTCAGCAAAATAACAAACTGCAGTTGGCAGATGAAAAGCCATACAGATTGAGCCAAAATAAAGAGACTAACAATGAAATTGAGCTTAAAAGTTTGAAATAATAAACGAAACCTCAAAAAGGCAGGTTTTCTCAGTTAAAACCACTGACACACATTTGTTTTTCTCATTTGGGCCCAGAAGCGGAGCTTGCTGTAATGTCAGAACAGCCAGCTTTCCATTTAACTTTTTCTGAATATCATTTTAAGGCATTCCCTCTTCATAATATCCCAGTGTTCATAATGTTTAACATATCCATACACTGACTTCCAGCAGAGTCAGAACAAAAAATGTGCATTAAATGTGCAATAATGTTTGTTTTGAATGTATAAAACAGACAATATTTGGGCATTTTGAGATTATTATTGTCGGCTGACAAATATAGCTATATCCAGGTGGCTGATTATTAAAAGTGGTATTTTCCCCGCATCAGTTTCAGATGCTGACAACGGCTTTGTCAACATACGTATTCTATTAATAAACATTTTTGAACATTTTGACTGAATTTTAATAAATTGTGCGTGGGATAACGGTTTATTTAATTTCAGAAACTTCCTGTATTATTAGCCATATCCATATTAATCAAACTGGCCTTGTAAACACATTCTTGTCAACATAAATATTCTATTAATAAACTTTTACTTTTATGCACACATCCCTTCCCATAAAGTTTATTATTTTTATTATTTCTGCATTATATCAGCCACCTTCCACCACTAAGATTTGTATTATTGACCAATGAAATATGTATTGGTCAAACCAGCCATATAAGCAAATATTCTTGTCAGAATAAATATAATAATAATACATGTTTCTAAATATTTATCAAAATTATGTAAATATTGTGTAAAATAAGTGTTTATTTGATTTAAGGAATTTTATGTACATGCCATTTCTCATAAACTGGATTATTTTTAACATATTAACATTATACCAGCCACTTTTCACTATTGATATTTGTATTGTTGGCCATCAAAAAAATCCATATCGGTCAAACCAGCCTTGTAAACAGATATTCTTGTCAACATAAATATTCTAATAATAAATATTTTTACTGAATTTTGAGTAAATGCTGTGTAAAATAAGCGTTATTTTAATTTAAGTAATTTTATGCACATCTCATTTCCCATAAATTGAAATATTTATTTTATGTCATCCACCTTCCACTATTGTTATTTGTATTATTGGTCATAAAAAAAAAAAAAATCCATATTTTTTTAGAATATATTATAAAACAGTTACTGAATTGAGTAAATAGTGTGTGAAATGTTTATTCTATTTCAGCAATTTTATATAAGTCTCATTTTCTGTAAACTGGATTATTGAATATATCAGCCACCTTCCATTGTTGATATTGGTATTTTTGGTCTTTAAAAAAATCCATACAGGTCAGACCAGTAGTTGTTATTTAAAACATTATGTTTTGTATTTTATTCAGATGTTAATCTTGTAGGTTGTTTCCAGGATTTTTCAGTTTGAATTTTCTGTAATAGAAGTACAGTACAATAGTACAATAATCTACAACCTGAGTGCTCTAGTGCCTTTGAAATAAAAAGGTGCAATTTCAGGCTCAGCATGTTTTAAGTACTTCTTGTGCACTTTACAGCTTTCTTTTTAACCAAAAAAAAAAACATAAAATAAAACAACACCACACAACACAACAACATCATTCCTGCAAGCAAGAAATCAGAAGTGCACCAACTGGCACTGATCTGTTTACAGTCGTGGCCTAGTTTTGCTTTCATTTGCACAGATGACAGCGGTACGCTGCAGCGCTTCTGTCGAGTTCACACACCGCACACCGGACGGTTGGAGCAGACATATTTCCATGGAGCTCGTGTGAGCGGGAGCTGCTTGCATGAGAGGAAGGGAGGGAGAAAAAGGGAAAAGCGGCAGAGACCGAAACAGGCGTGTGACTCACTCTCCTAACCATTAGACGCTGGCCTTTGTGATCTGAACCATTCCCGTGAGAGACCTCTCTCCCCGCTTCACGTTCAAACTGGATGCCATTTTTATTTTGCCGAGCTGCTTTTTTTCCCGCACAGATGCAGGGCTTTGAAGTACGAGTTTTTTAACGCTGACGAAAAAGGGCTTTGTGTCTCTTCCTGATGTTGACAAAACTTGGCGCATTTTTTAATCGCAGCTATGCTTTTTTTTTTTGTTGTTGCTTAAATTATACCTGCTTTTGGTCCTGTTTTGTGAAATGAAGGCGGCCGATTGTCTGATTAAAATGGCATGGTTTGAAATAGGCCTTCATTAAGAGCTTGTATTTCTTGTACTGCTTTCATCCTGTGTGTTTGAAGAGCTCCCAGTATGACTGACCTCTGAATCCATTTCGTAAAATAAACCCAAGCGCTTTTAAATTATGCTCTTAACAAATGTAATCCAACAGCTGTAGTATAGCTCATTTAGTCAGTAGGTTGATTTTCTTTAACACCATTCTATACATCATTAGCCTCTTTAATGTTTGTTATTTAATATTTTTGGCTAATTTGATCATTCTTACAACTGCTAGTGGTCAATCAGTATGGGTTTTGAAATATTTCGTGTTGATTATTCACATTGAGAAAGCAGGGTGGACTACTGTTATGCAGTTCAGAGTCTGCAAGATTTTCGAATGAAGTCTGTTATCCTGGCTGAGGCTGCGTTTGTTTGATCGAAAATGCATTAAAAACAGTAATATTGTGACACTTTTTTTTTTACGATTTAAAATAACAATGTAATTTCCAATACAAAACACAAAATTTGTTGGATTTGTATGTAACACTTACTTATTTAGCGTTTATTCTCTAAAATATTGGGAAAATGTTATGTACATAGATTTTGAACATACATTTGTAATTGATTATGTGGGCACAATATATTTCAAAATGACTAATTATTGGCCTATTAATTGATCTGGTTGATATATCGGCTTGCATTTGTATATTTGCACAGAGAGTGATGTTAAGATGTCTTTAGTGTATGGAGAGGAGGCAACAAGCATTGTGTAAATTCACTGACTGTTTAACACTAGATAAGCACAATATCATGCCACACTGGCCGCCATTTACTCTTTAGACACCTGTTCTTGTCACCGTGATGCAATCAACATTATCATTTGCAGCTGCATATGTCACGAATGTCGAACATTTTCCCCTCTAGCATAGAACAAACGAATCCTCTGAGTTTCCTCTTTTTACGAGTCCCTTAAAGAAGCCGATGGCGTTCGGGGAAACCCCCTGTGAAAATGCGTCAAGTTTCATCCTTCACCTCACAAAGGTCAGACTTTGAAAGTCTTCAGCGGGACGGCTGTGTAACGCGTGGCTCTCTGTGCATGTAGGAATCAGCTGATGTGAGTCTTTCCTCTTGCTGTTCTTTCCACTACAATGGAATTTCAGACACTTGAAATACTCTTTTATTTGCATCATCTTGGGTTCAGTGATGAAACCTCTTCTTATCAAGTACCCTTTTAACTGTATAGTGGTCTTGAGTTGGTATACGATTCTTTGGAGATTAAGAAAGCTCTTGATGCTTCATAATAAGTTCTTCAGATGATTGTATTGGTTTCTCGTTGTTCTAAAATTAACTTGCTTATAAGGAGACTTAGATTTGCTCCTGGTTAAATCAATGGTAATAACTAAATGTTAATTCATTAACATATTGATTCAGGTCAACGTAGAAGAGAAAGTAGCAAAACATTTCACAGTGCACTATAAAAAAAACTTGTAAATAAAATGATTATTTTTGGAGCACGTCACAAGAAAATAGTACTTCAGCATTTCTACTTCAGAATGTCATGTTTAAAGGGGTCATGTGACGTTGCTAAAAGAACTTTATTTTGTGTATTTGGTGTAATGAAATGTGTTTATGCGGTTTAAGTTTAAAAAAACACATTATTTTCCACATATTGTACATTATTGTTTCTCCTCTATGCCCTGCCTTCTGAAACGCATCGATTTTTACAAAGCTCATCGTTCTGAAAAGTGAGGTGTGCTCTGATTGGCCAGCTGTCCAGTGTTACACCCCCTTACCATACTGTGATGCCATGTCCCGTTCAGAAAACAATAAAACCCATTACAAACGAGCCATTTGTTGCATCCAGTGGGGACATAATTACGGATTATAATGACTTATACTGTCTTTTTAAGCGTTGATTTGTGCCGCTCTGCACTGTGTAAAAATAAAAGCATATCTGCATTTGTCATCAGAGAAATGACAAATAACAAGCGCTACTCTACACTGCTAAAAACTCGCGTTTGAATCATCAGTGGAAAATCCTTTAAATATGAAAACGTACTTACAGACTGTGAGTCAGAACAGTTGGCATTGTAGGCTACTCTCCCAGGATCAAGAAACAGTCCTCCATAAAATGCGTTGCTCACATCTGTTTATTTGGGTTGAATTGTTCTGGAAAAGTGTTGTAAATGCAACTTAACCACTGATTTCTAGTTGTGTCCTCTTTTGGAAGGCCAAACAAAGTATTTTCGCTTTCGCAATGAAACACAAAGCGTCTTCACAACATGGCGCTGGCAGCAACAGCACGAATCAAAAGTTACAACTTCTTTCTTTGCGTGAACATCTGGGCGGTGTTATGCAAATCTTCTCACTTCGTGACGTAGACATGTAGGGGCGTGTTAAAACGAGGCATTTTAGGAGGGCGTGGACGAGTCTTAACTTTTATAAAGAATATCTCTTTGGGTTTGAGACTTTAGTCTTTGCAACTTTAGGGATCTTATCTATGCACGAACCGCTTGAAACACCCCAAAGAGAAAGAAATACTTGAAATCACATCATATGACCCCTTTAATTCAATGTTACTTGACATTTCTTTAATTATTTGTGAAATTTCCTAGCAATTTTCAAGTGAAAATAGTTCAACTAAATCCTACACCAATTTTTAAGTGTACTGTAGTGAAGGCGTTGTAGAAATATTTAGAACAGAAACTGATTTGCCATCTTTACAACTTTAAATCACATTATGGTGAAATATAACAGTTTGTTTACAGAAAAAAGCCAAATAAAAGTAATTACAATCTAGTGACAATTGTTTCAATAATGCATTTTTTTAAGTGTGCTATATAAAGCATTGCAAGTTCATTTAGAATAGGTTTCTCCACTTACACTAATATTATCAGATGCAATCATTATAAAAACAAGGAAGTTCTCTTTTTTTTTATTGGCTTTTTATTGATAAGCATTTGGCTCTAAGCTGATTCTCTACAACTTTTAAAAATGTTATTGTGAAATTTAACAGTTTGCTTAAGAGAAGGCTTATAAAGATAATTTGGAAACTTACAATTCACTCCATTCCATGTAAGAATGTCATCTATGGAATGAGGATCACAGAAATCTCCAAATTTGTTTTTTAAGACATTCTATAAAGCTCATCAGACTTGGCAACAGTAACCAGGGGCAGAGCTCAGTGAAGGCTCAGTTGGATTTCTCAGAGTGTAGCAGCAATGACTGAAGGTTTATTTTCACGTTGTGTTGCTAAGCGCTGTTGTATTGCGAGGCGACTGGTTTCTAGAAACCCTTCAATCAACAGGTCTGTTTTTGCTGGTCTGTACACACGTCCTGTCAGGAAGTAGAGTGACTTTCTCCTCACGCTCAAGACATGGGCGGCACGCATACACATTTGAAACCACAGTCACATTTTCCTGCAGAGCCCATACACGGTGTGATGTAACAGCTCATGTTTTAGTTACATTTGATATTTACTCATAAAGAGTGTGACATGCTCATGCTCCGTACAGAATATCTTTTGTTTGACTGAAAATTCAATTTTTTGTCAGTCAAGATATGGGATGACGTGTTGTGATGTGCGTTTTATTAATTTCTTTGACTACAGTATGAACCACTTCTTTGGTCATTATAATTTTTTTCTGGCTTATATTTTAATGGTTTAATTAAATTTTAATAATCAAAAATGATGTCTAATCAATTAATTTAAAAAAACTTTAACAATATAATATTTCATTAAAGCTGCAGTCCGTAAGTTTTGCCTCTTTGTTGCCATCTCTGTTTGAAAATATGCAATTGCAGCTGTGTGCGGAATTATGTTCTTTGCGTGGGTTGTGCTCCGGCACCGCTCCAGTGCGGATGAATCTAATGTTTTGAGGTAAATGTGTGGGAGTCAGTCACCGCACCGGTGTGAATCCTATACTTAGTAATCATAGATTCTAGCCAACGTCTTGGAATATATGACCCAAATAAGAATTGTCACCGTCTATTGACATCTGTACAAGTAACAAGCCTGCCACTTTTGTTCTGACCAACTGAGGAAAAAGCATTGCAATAAATCGTGCTACCAGTGGTTAAGTGTAACGATCGCTTAGCTCATATCACATCAGACCATGCAAATTATTATTATTGTTAAACTTTACTCTCAAATCCTTAATGTTAACACCATCAGCACAGCGTGACTGTGTGTATAGTGTGTATCAGCATGTGATTTCAGTTTCTGTACAGTCTAATCTCTAATTGTCATAACATTTGAATTTCATATTAAGAAATCCTTTGAACCCAAAAAGCAAATTATGCTCCCTTAGAACTGGCTGTCTTTAAAATAAAGATCTAGTGTAATCTGTAATCATAAGCACATTTAAAACTAGAATATAATTTCATTCACATGTGTTTCCTAAACACATAATTCTTTCTGGATTACAATCCGCCATCAAAATGATAAAATTAATTATTCTAGCTGCTGTGAGAAAAGGCTATAAACGATCCGTCACCTGCAGGATCCTCACATGCTATAGCCTAGTAGCTGGGACAACTTTGTTTACATGCGTGATGTAATGACGCAGCAGCATGCTCGAATTTCCCGTGAAAACCTTCCCGTACCACTCAAATTAGCAAACATTATTATAAGGTAACCGTTGTGAATCAGGCTAAAGTAAGGCGATAGTTTTGAACGCTGGCTGGTCATGTACTTGCTCAAATATCGGATCATTTTTAACCAAAACAAATTATGGACTGCAGCTTTAAAATTGTACAAAAATAATAATGTTCTAGGAGATAGTTTTTATTATTTCAGAAATCCTCTGGCTGTTATAAATTTATGACACAAAACAAATTAATTAAAAACATTGGTATTCAAATTAATGTATAAAACGTCAACAGTTGACTGAATCTTTTAAAATGTAATCATATGAAATGTAAAAATACCTTTAATTTTTGGCAAACATATGGCACCTTTCCACTGTGTGGTACGGCTCTGCTCGGTTTGCGTTTCCACTAGGGCTGGGTTTTGAGACACATTTCACGATTTGATTCAATTCTCATTCACAAGCTTGCGATTGAATTCAATTACCAATTGGATTCAATAGCGATTATTTTGGATATATATCAGGTAGCCTACAGTAGATTAGAAGCCAAATTTTCTCAAGGAAAAAAAAAATTTCTTGCACTTTAGAAAATGTATTGAAATAACTATGTAACTATAAATGTCGATATATTTTTATAAGCGATACGGTGAGGCAATACAGTTTATATCTATATACAGTAGTTTGATACGAGTGCATCTAAAACATATAGTGTTGCTTTTTATCGTTGTTGTGCAAAAGTTGCATTGGCTGAGTTCCATCAGTGTACAGCAAATGTAATATTCAGTTATGCTGGCGTACCGGAGAATCAAGTTGTAAAACTCGATTGCTTAGGTCTAATGTTGTGTTTCCTGCAAGCTTTGTAAAAGAGCTTCCAAACAATGGTCAGGCCATCTCGCAATGTCATGTCTCTGACACTTGAGATGAGACAGCCAGCATCCTCATGCTCTTCAGCAGACTGTCTGGAGAACTTGAGACGTTCTTGTCTTCTCCATTGTTCTAGCACACATTACCTACACGATTCGATTCTCATTCACAAGATTTGATTCCCAATTCAATTCGATTCGATTCAATATTATGAATAATATTACATTGGATATTTATCTGGTAAACATGCAAAATTTTCTCAAGGAAAAAAAAATATCTTAAATAATGCTGTAAAATATGCATGAGAGTCAGTTGGTACTGCATTACTATAATACTGAATGTTAAAAACTGACTGATTTTTTAGGCTAAACAGCTGCTTAAATTACACTTAAGTTTTTATAATAAAAGTAACAATTACATAATGTTTCTACTTCAATTCATTTTTTTAAATATAAACATTTAAATGGTGGTTGTCATAAAAAATATAAATTAAACATTGAAGAACAGTAAAAGTTATAATGAGTATGTTATATGGTGCATATGTTTAGCAAAATGCTCCTCTACAGTTTATTTTTCTAGCTGACTATTAATGAGTTTATGGTCACCGAATATGTTTTTTTCTGAGGTAAATGTGACGTTACGTGACATTGTTTACAAGCCGTTATATTCAAGTCTTTGCATGGCTGAAACACTGATTGAGCGATTACCTGAGACAGGATATGGATTATAATGTTGTACTCTTTTAAACTTGCCTTCGGATGTTTAGTCATGTTTATTTTATGCTTAAACTGGTATTAATGTGGAGTAGATGATCACTTCATGTGTGCCTCGCGCTGCCACGTACACTCCACATTAAACAGTGCTAAAACGGCATTTATTGTTTGAATACTGCAGTACAATGAACAGAATTGGAAATCTGAAACTTTGTTTCATATTAAAATTACTAAAGCACAATGCTTGTTGTGATTTATTGGATGGGAAGTGCCCTTCAATGTTCCGTCAATTAACTGAGCACAGGGTAGACTAATCGATTCTTGAGATTTAAGAATCAATATCATTTCATAAAAATGAGAATCAATTATAATAGAGAGATCGATATTTATTTACCCAGCCCTACTACTCATCCATTCAAACCTCCTAACACCATCATGAATGTAATTACAGCAGAGACACATCAAAACACAGACCACGACAGTCCCATCTACTTCTTAACTACACTTACTTGTGTTTTAATTTTAAAAAAGACTCCTGTCATTTTTTTTTAATATTGAGAATAGTTAAATATCAGTCTGGCTTATATATTGGTCTATCAATGAATGCCAGAGATCTCAAAATCACCAAATATTGACAGATAGTCCAATATACAGAATCTGCCAGACTCGTATATGTACATTGATATATTTGTAGTCATTATCCAGCTTCTGGGAGCCTGTCATGGTTTTTATTTGATTGTATTTTAAAAGATTCATGAAATAGTTAATGTTTTATGCCTTCATTTGATTACCACCAATAATACATTTGTATTAAAGGGGTCATATGATGTGATTTCCAGTTTTCCTTTCTCTTTGGAGTGTTACAAGCTTTTTATGAATAGATAAGATCCCTAAAGTTGCAAAGACTAAAGTCTCAAACGCAAAGAGATATTCTTTTTAAAAGTTTAGACTCGTCCACGGGTCCATGGGTTAATCTTTTTTAGGGATGCAACGATACCATTTTCTCAGAACCAATCCGATCCGATCCTGAAAATTCTGAGTATCTGCCGAATCCGATACCAGCGCAGTTTAAAAAAAAAAATCAATGTAGAATTTCTATAGCCTACTTTTTTGTGTTGACCTCATCGTCACTCTTATTGGATATTAGTTTATTTCGATTCAGAGGGAGCCACGATAAAAAAGTGAACAACTTAAGTAGGGCTGCAACTAACGATTATTTTGATAATCGATTAATCTGTCGATTATTTTTACGATTAATCGATGAATCGGTTTATGTACTTATATTTTAGTTTTGCCAATTTTTTCCCCAAGTAAATTATTAACAAAGGGTCTTTATCATTCAACATAGACCTTTTAGAGATTTTAACCATTTTGCATTGTCATATCCTCATCAAAAACATACCTGGAGTTGTGTTTTATTATGTGTTAGTTATCCTTTGTCGAACTCTTCTGCAATCAAAACACTGACCCATACATACTCTAGCAAATTTCACAAGGAGGTTTCAAATAATGTTTTCACCATGGCAATCCTTAGGGCTCCTAAAGTAGTTTAACATCCCGAACAAAGCTTATTAAGGAATCTTTCAGAACATATTATCACGAAGAATAAGAATAAAACAGAATTAAAATTGCAGTAAATTGCATTTTATTATTTTTTTTCCTGTAAACACACAGCTTATACCTGGGAAACAGCTTTATAGCTTATGCTGTGAAATTGTAAACAATCCTTCGAATAAAGTCCCAATGGCATCAAACCTGAATGGAACTCACATTTTAAAGTAAAATTTAAAGTAAAATCCATCAGAAGGTTGTCCAGAAAAAAAATTGGACACACAAAAAACCTGCTGTGTGAAAAAGAGCAGTGAATGCTTAGAAAAAAAGTGCATTTCAAATACATTTAAACATTAACCTCTCTCAGTCAGTCATAATTAGGCTGCAAGACTGAATTATGGACTGGTAAACGACAAAGCTTTAAATGTTAATTGTTAAAAGCAATGTTATCAGCCTTTACGACTAAACATTTGCAAACAACATTGTACTACAGAATCTGCACAAATAAAAGTCTTTGCACACTGTGATTGTCATCGGATTTAAATATGTAGTGGTCCTTATAACAGTGCAAAATTCAAAAATGTAATAAAGCGATAAAATGTTAACAAAACAGCTTATGCCTGAACTGACAGGAATTCAACTACCTGTGGGAAATGAGGCAGAACACTATTAACTCATTATTTGAGAAAAACTTTGCATTGCAGTGCAAAAAGGTCAACATGTCCAAATGTTCAGGGCTTAACAGTTAGGCTTGCTCTCTTTTTGCTCCCACACTTTGGATGACTTCGTCCGATTAGTTTTATCTTCCGCTTTTTTCTTTTTTTCTTACTCGAGCTTACTCCACTGCCGCCTGCCTCACCCATCACGCTGAATGCTGCAGAGAGACGCTGTGCGGGAAGCACGTGACATAAAACGAGGCCAGCTATTGGCTAGTCGATGCTTCTCCTGCTGTACTGGCTGAGTAAAACCTCCGGTGGCTCATTACTGCCACACTTTGGTCACCGCAGATTTAAAATATGCACGAAATGAGCCGCTTATGGCAAATAAAAATTATTTAGCAACGAATCGATTACTAAATTAGTTGACAACTATTTTAATAATCGATTTTAATCGATTAAATCGATTAGTTGTTTCAGCTCTAAACTTAAGTAATTTGTGGATTAATACGTTTCAAACGATTCAGTCCGATTTGGTGAACTGGTTCAGCTGGTTCACTAAGAAGAACCGGTTAAATCGAACGATTCTTTCATGAACCGGACATCACTAGAACAAAGGGAAGAGATATTGATACTTAGTGTTTTAAATCTGTGCGTTAGTTTATTAAGCCTTTTCTCTGAACAGTTTAAAACCTGTTACTGTGCACTCTTGAAGAGAGTTTCATCGTTTTGACTGTAGAAACCGAACGCAACACGCTGTTTGATTGCTGAATGGAGGATGACAGACAGCCGCAGCGGAGAGAAGAGTTTGTGAACTTGAATTTAATGACTTAAATATTCATCTGTACCTCACATTTGACTATGAAACAGCTTCAGAACACAGAAATATGCACAATATCGGATTTGGATCGGTCTCGTCTGACCGATACCCGATCCGCAGAAAATGCCAGTATCAGAGCCAATACTGATCCTGAGTATCGGATCAATGCATCCCTAATCCTTTTCACGTTTTCTTGGTTGGTAGATGCACCTGTCACCTTTAAAGGACACAAAAAACTTAAAAACACAGTTATTAATGATATGTCACCTTTAAGACGTTAGATTTCTCAAGGTCTAACAAACATGTGGAAAGCAGTTCCTTAATGGTAAATGAATATCATATGATATGAAAAAAAAAACTAATAATGTTTTTGGCCGTATCGCCCAGGCCTACTTTAAAGTGAATTCAGAAAACACTTTGGTGCATCTGCACATGTAGACTTTTTTTGATCAATATTAGTGTGCAGATCTCTGAAACGTCCTGACAGCGAATCTGACACCATAACGACATAATGAAGGGTTGTGTCAAAATCCTAGATGCAAGACAAACTAGTTCGGTCACTTTGGTGAACACATGGCTGCCTGTTCAACCCTTGGCAGATTTTGGCAGCGTTTGATTGTAATTTGGGAAATGGTGGTGCATTGCCTGGTCCTGTCTTTTTGAGCACGTTGTGTACAAAAGAGGATGCAAAACTAATATTGTTCTCTGTTGAATTAAATGTGCGTGTTTTTGTGTGAGTGTAGGATTATGCTAGATTCATGTGAAGTGATACCAACCTCCCTAATACAGGAACAAGACACCTACTTTGACAGCAGTGTGTTGCTGGTGCACAACATGTGTGTCTGTGCCAAAAGTGGGCAGAGCTTTCCGTTTGCACGGCATGTGCTTGACTGGAACGTGAGACGGCTTGCACTGTTGTTATGCTCTTTTTATGAGTGTGGTTGTGTCGAGACGGTTGACGGTCTTGTGCTGGTTTTGCAGGAGCTGCAGCATGACATGAGCTGCCGTACAAGAGCCTGTTTATTTTATCTGGAGTTCACACGTTATACAAAATATTAGCATGAACTTAATGCTTGATCATCCTGGTGTCAAAATAGCCATTTAAACATGTATGCAGTCATAATTTCAGTACTAACAATGTAATACATACTTAGTGTAATAAAGAACAAGTAGATTTGTTTAAACTTTTGACTATTTTGTATATATACATATACCGTGTTTCCCACAGGATTTTGAGAGACTGTGGTGGGTGGTCTTTGATCCCTCTAGGGGTGTCCGGGGGCATAACCCCCCATAACATTTTTTTGTACATTTTAAAGTTAAATTCATTAATCCGGTGCACTTTGAAAGTTCAAAACTGAGAGCTCCAACACAGGTACAGTGTGCAAACTAAAAGAAAAAAGCTGGTGAATTGAATTGCACTTGAAATTTAAAGGGGACTCAACCCTCTTTTTAGTTGTGATATAGTGTCTCAGTCTCACTGGTGAATTTGGAAGCCAAACCAATTAAAACAATAATAATAATAATTTTATATTATTATTCCTATGACAGTAATAGCCATATGTTGTAAAACAACTGCACTGTGAAATGAATGCTTGCAAGCAGGGCCTAAAACTAACTTTCACATCTGCCAGTGGCTGGTGACTTGAGAAAATTTACCGGCCATAAATAATTTTCCTTGCCGTGAAACTGTTTTTGCAAAAATTGGGCAGTTACTACTACTACAACAACTAAACATTATTTAAAAAAAAAAAAAAAAAAAGGCAATAAAAATTTTAACCAACCACTGCATTGTAATCACAATACAAACAAAGATACAAAGATAAAACCTGCATGAAACAAAAACAGGCTGAATGAGAACACAGATTCACTCTCTGACAGCAGGTGGCGCTTATGGATCAGCAGTGATAAAAGAGGGGAAAAATGCCAGTTGCCAGAAAGTCAGTTCCCTTCAGAAATATATTAATATAAACCCCCACCCCAATATTTATATTTTTCTTTCGAACAGTGAGCTTGCTGTACCTGTACAGTATTTTCTCTGTGCCTGTCTGTTTATTTTAAACTTTTATTTTAGAAACTATAGCTTCTGTGAAAACAGGTTTACAAACAATATTAATTTAATGAAATACTGTAAACATTTGCCCATTAAAATGTTGAAAATTATGCAAATGTACAAATTATGCAATAATAATAATAATAATATTTTCATTCATTCTCAACAGTAGTAATATTTTATTGATGTTTTTAATGAAAAATATTTACTTTAAGTAAATAAATATATGATTTTATTAAAGATATCCTTTTTTATGTATTTATTCATAATAAAAATGATCTTTATTATTTTTCCCCCCTTTTTTGTACAAATTCATATTTGGCATTTATGACTAGTTAATTTCAAACAATAAAGCATGGCTTATGATGCAGTTGTTTTGAGGTTAACAGTTTTTAAGATCATCAAAATCATAATATATATATATATATATATATATATGTATATATGTATATATGTATGTGTGTATGTGTATATACATATATATATATATATATATATATATATATATATATATATATATATATATATCTATACACACACATATACACATATATATACACACACACACACACACACATAAAATATATATATTTCATACACATACACACACACACACACACACACACACACACACACACACACACACACACACACATATGTGTGTGTGTGTCTAGTATTTGTAATCAGGCACTGAATGGAAAACCCCAGAAGGTCCTTTCAGCCAATAGAATCATTTAGAGGTCCAAGCGTGCAAAAATTTAGCAGGTTTTGGCAGGATATCAGAGCTTGGCGATATTCATTCGCTCTCTCTGGCAAGGAAATGAATGCGATTGGATGTGTGGATGAAAGGGACTGAGGAGGCAGATGTGGATATCTTACGTCTTTACCCATGATTCTGTTCTTAGCGTGGCAGCAATATGGGATTACTGTGTTTTAACTGAAGCTCAAAGGAAGGAGGAATAAAAGATTTGTTGCTTTTGACTGACGGGTTTAAGTCACATTCCAGCGCCGGTGAACAGACTTGAAATTGAAAGAGCCGAATAGTGAATAGAGCGGAAGAAACAGCCGACCTCAAGACAGCGCTGGCTTAAACCCAGAGGCCTGTGCTGTCAGGAACGCTGTCTGTTTGCTCATATTTAATAATGGGATTGTTTGCCTTGATGGTTTGTCTTTTTTTGATACGGTGGTTTTGTTAGGTTTTTTATTTTATTTTAGTATTTTTATTTGTAAAGAAATGGGTAGAACAGTGTTTCTCACATCAAAACACCATTTTCATTTCCGTGTAAAATTCTCCCTAACTCACAAGTTTCCATCAAAATGCAACAATTACTACAGTTCATTTGCTTTAGCAGTGCCAGTACAGTCATATATTGATATATCACATTATATTGCATTGATATATGCACAGTTTTCTATTAGATACCATGTTGGACAGGAAAGAAAAATTGTCTTTGCTGCAGTTTTGTCATTGTGGTCCAAGTAATATCTGCCGACATTGTCTACAAAAATAAAGATATTTTGAAAACATCTTACCTTTTTTTTTTTGTTGTTGTTTTTGTTTTTTCCCAATTTTTTCAATCAATTTATGTATTATTTAAATATTTTTTAAATTTATTTATTTATTTATTCATTTATTATTAATCATCATCATCATCATCAGAAGTTTTAAATAATATTTATAGTCTTAATTCCCTTTTTTAATTATTTGGCATTTATTATTAAAGTTAATTTAATGCAATAACGCATGTATGTAAATAAATGCCAGGTTTTTGTTTGGACATCACAACTAGACTTTCTGGCAGATTTTTTTCTTTTAGCAGCTGAACCCTGCATTGGCCTGTTTATTCTTTAGTGTTTAGAAGCTGTTTAGGCATTGTTTGACCTTTCTGACCCTGTCTAGACGTCTCCTGACAGCAGATGTCGGGGTTGTGAATTCAGTAATGATGCTCGCTCTCAGTGAATTTGATGAATAATGTTTGTGCTGTCTTGTTTACGTTGCCTTTTCAGTTTTGCATTGGAAGCGGTTTCAAATGCATTTTCTAATTAAAACGTTTTGCAATTAAGCTACCATTGGATTCACGTTGGTGTTGTTGTATTCTCAGTGGTCTGAGTAAACGCTGCAATCCGGGTCATTCCCATGAGGCTGATTAATGCGGGATATCATCTCAGGACAAGTCTATTATAGTGTCTGTGACTCACCCAAACTTCACCCCTGCATCGCGCTGAGTCATTGGGTCGGACCGCTCCAGTGTTTAAGCTTCTACATTTCAGACTGTTATTCTCATATTCAGAAGTCTTCTCTGTAGCTATATCCACTATATATATGTCTTAATGTATATTACTCTGAAATTATTTATTTATAGATTGTTTTCCAGTCGGAAGAGGTATCTTTTTGACTAAACAACCAACCATTGTTGCCAAATAGATTATTTATCTATATTTGTGTATTTATCCAAAATATTTAATTAAAAAATTAAAATGCCATAAACTTATAGTTAAAAAGGCATGTTTTTTGTCTTTGTTTATTTTTTTTGGACACAAGCAAATATAAATATAAAATACGAAAATACAAATTTATACAAGAACATTTACCTTTATTTATTTAATAATTATTTAATTTTAGGTGGTGTTTTTTTATTTATTATTTTGTGCTTGTCTTTTTTTTCTCCCAAAGGTATTTATGAGTTTTATTTTTTTTATTTTTAGGTAGTCATTTTTATGTAACTTATTTCAGTTTACACATATTTTATCTTTTTACTTTAATTTAGTTTAAGTATAAATCTAATATTTATATTTCCTTTCAGCCTTTTTTCAATTAATAAAAATGCTCTTTATATTTTTAGTTAACGATACTAACCCTGTTAATAATATATTAAAATCACTATTATTAATGTTGTATGATTTTTCTTAAATTCAGATTTTTAATTTTGCAAAGAAATCTTACAACAGTAATGTTTCTTATATTGTTTAATATTCTTTAGTAGTAATAATTCTACTAAAAATTATATAATCACAAAATATTTGGCCAGTTTTGTGGCTTTACTAAAAACCTGCAAACCTAGAGAATTTTTTTTTTTTTTTGATCGCAATTACAATTTTTATCAGAATTTAAAACTCTTTTTTTCTTTATCAACCCTATAGTGCACTCACCAAGAATGTATGAGTCAGTTCATTTTAATGAATCTGTCTCAAAGTCATATGATATAATTTCTAAATCATAATAAATCGTTACAGGAGTCATTAAGGGGACAGAATTGTTAAAGTCCTCTTCTAATGTCGCTCGCCGTCTCTGTTTCTGTCTGTCTGATCCTCTCTGTACAGATCGAGGTGTAATCAGCCTGAGCGCTATAGGAAGCTGATTATAACCACACAACCACAGCAAGACCAACACTCATCTACTGGCCTGTGCCCTAATCCCTGTCTCCCTCTCTCTCTCTCTCTCTCTCTCTGTCTGTTTCCGTCTCTCTCTCTCTTTTTTTCTCTCTGCTGTTCCTCGTCATTCCAGTTTCCACCTCCCTTCGCTTGTGACCCCCCCTGGGCTGTATAATCTGCAGTAAAAGGTGCATTGTTCTGTGTGGCGTGGGTATCTGTGGTCATTAACCTACATACTGAGCAGCAGGCCGCCGGCTTCTTAAAGCTTCTCAGATGCCCTGCGATCAGGAAGTTCAGCGCTCGCTTCTCGGACAGTTAACCCTTTCCTTCCCCTTTGCACAGTGTTTTGGCAAAGTCTCGCTGTCAGTTATAAACACTAGGGAAAACTTAAGTGCAGTTATATGTTGTGTTTTTCAGTGTACCAGTATATTCATGTGCAGCAGGACTATTTCCTGCTGTTTCTCATAGCATTTGATTGGATGCACACCCTTTCATGTCAACAAAAGATATGTGAAGCATTTTCTCCTCTCTTTTAAAGGTTGATAAGCCTGTTTATTTTGCTATTTGAACTATGCATAATTAGCCTATACTGTTTCATTTTATTATTTGCATTTAGCTTTTTTCATTGTTTTCTGCAAACTATTGCAAAACCCTTTTTTTTTTAATTGGTGCATTCATAAATTTCAGACATGACTCATTTTGGCCAAGTATAATGCAATAACCTGATGTTTCTTTTGCAAATAAAGCAATCCCACAATACCTAACTAAGTATCCTGTAGAAAAAACATCAATCCAAGCTGGTCGCAATGTTTATTTATGAATAATACAATAATTATTATTGTTTAAAAATGAAATCTAATAAATTGAACGTTTTATTTAATATTTGTAGCATTTCAACATTAGCTTTGCAATATACTACCTCCAGACTCCATTGGAATCAGAAGTTAGTCAAACTTTGTGTTATTTTGTGCTTTTCTGTGACGCATAATCGTATGCTGTCTAGTAGGTACTAAATTTGGTTCAAAACTTAGTTTGCGACGGTTATATCAGCGTCAGTTGTCGCTTCACTACCATTGTGCACTTCAGAATCAGTGTTTACGTCATAGTTTTTACAGATGAAAACGAGGCGATAATGTGTATAAGTTTATTGGATCTGTGCGTTAGGTCTTATAGTGACAGCAAGCATGTTTTCTCAATGAGTAGGCTATATAATTGGTTCAGAAATTTTAGAGAATAGCTACTTGATGGATTACAATTTAACTAAACCTGATAGATTTGAGATTACAAAATATACTGTAGATTTATTCAACTAAAATCTTGTGATATAGAAGTAGACTACAACTAAAACAATTCAGATGACTAGAATATGACTAAATCGAAATTTTTAGTCAAAAGACTTGACTAAAACTAAATAAACATTTGCTGTCTGTCAAAATTAACACTTCAGAATATCATAGAAAAACACAATTCATAAACATTTTTCTGCAACATGAAATTTGTTACTTAGAGAATAAACCCTCTTAAATTGTTCTCTACATACGTGTGTGTGTGTGTGTGTGTGTGTGTGTAAAACTTGTTTTACCTTTAAAAAGCCTTTCTTTTTTTTCTAAAAGAGTGAATAATCTTTGGAGTTAAATTCTTACATTTAATCAGTCATTTAGAATAATAAGACATTTGGGCTGTTACCAAATAAATGATATCAGTATCAACAAAATTCATCTTTGCAATGCAGAGAAAACACAGAAGTTGCATCTGAAGATGTAGGCCTATTTGCATCTATTTAATTCAGCTCAGAAGGACATGAATGCATTTAACCTGCAGTTACAAATACATAATTTTTTTTGTCATTTTAAACATAAAACATTGACTACTGATTTTGTACAATTATTGTAAAAAATGAAAAGATACTTTAAATGTGAAATTAAAACCAGCAAGTCACTGTTGATAAGTGAGTCATTGCGACTGAACCGAATCATTTAAATGGTTGATTCATTCAGGAATGAAACACCGTCATGTTGCTAAGAGACGCAAAACAGCGCTGTGGCTGTGTTTGGAATTATTTTTTCTTGGCAAAATAAAGCGTCTAAAACGTAAGTCTCTTAATATTAACTTCTTGTTTATTGAACTGTTGCATAAAATCAGTATCACAATTGTAATCATGCTTGCTTTTAGAGGTGAAAACTGGCACTCTTCGTGTGATATTGAGTATCTTTCTGTGGTATTTTTAGGCATAACTGTATGTCTGTGTGTGTGTGCGTCACAGAGAGAATGAGACGATCAACATGAATGGTGCTTATTCTTTCACAAAACATAGCTAACTTAGGGACATCATAACTAGCCACCATATATTGATTTACCTTCTTAAAGGTGCTGTATGTAGGATTGACACCGAGTGGTTGAACTAGGTATTGCAGTCCAAATTCAAAATATTGGAGAGGGTTTTTTTACCCGGCCCCTCCTCCTCAGACTTGACGCACACTCAGGTTGCCAGATTGATGACACAAACATGAACGAGCGAATTTGACGATGAACGAAATGAAATGCGCTGTGTTTTCCGCCAACTGGCAACCCAGGGTGTCGAAATACAATTGGGTAAACTGGCAGTGGGCGGGTTTCACAAACCAAAACAGAGACCGACATTCTGGCCCAGAACACACATTTTCAAAGGAGAATAACGGACTGTCGCATTGTTTTATCAGATAAACAAGTATGTTAACTTAGCATGTTTCTTAAATATCTGCAAACACGTTATGGTATTTTTATGCTTTAGTAGAGTCAAAATCTTACATATAGCACCTTTAAATATGTCCAGTGTTTATCAGATTGCGCGTCAGTAATAATGGTCTGTGGGGAAACACAGTGTTCCGTGTGTAATTACAGTAAATGGACTAAATGAAGCATCGAGGCAAATAATTTTCCTCAATGATTTTTTTTTTTGTATTTGAGTTACTCGAGTTATTCAAGGAATCGTTTCAGCCCTACATCGATCTGATACTCAGTATCGGTATCAGAATACTGTTTTTCGCCAACTGCTGTATGTAGGTAAGAATGCATATTCTGATGCAGGGATGCATTCTAAATCTGTCACTTACAATGATGCTGCCTATGTAGGCAGTAAATGACAAGATTGCTCACTGGTTTTGAAACCGAGCCTTTCCTAAAAAACATCCATGTAATTGTGTTCATGCATACTTCTGTTCTATAATTTTGACGTTGTAAAATAAAATCATTTCCTTATTTCTGCTTTTTGCTTATGGCACAGAACATATTTTGACTGCGGTGTTCCTTGGGAATACAGATGTTGGCCGTGACTTGCTGTTGTGTCGTGTCACTCTTGAGGTTGTGTTGTGTTGATCAGGGATTACTTGCCTCACTTGAGCAGAGCTCTTGTTGTTGTAGTGTTTTTATCAGTGTTTTTATATTGAGTGTCGTATGATTTCAGCAGACGGTTGGGGGAGGGGAGCACATTTACTGGACCAATGACAGCAGGATGTTCAGATGATGTTGTTATAGCGGTCAGGCCTGAGACGCGAGCTGTGAGTGGCCTGTTGTTTTTTATGAAAGCGTGTGAGGGGTGTGTTCTGCGTTTGAGACTCGCTTTCCCTGAAGACTGTTCTGATCTCCTGGAAGCACATAGTGTGAATATTCTGTGTAATAATCTGCGTGTGATTTATGCATTTGTGTGCTGTGACGGAAGAGAGGATGTGTTTGTGTGTGAGGCGTGTTCATGTATGAGCATGAGTGTTGGTAAATGCCCAAATAGGAAATGCTTTCCCGTAATTGGAAGCTCGGCTCTGTCATATGACCCTCAGCAGTAGCCAAACACAGCTCGACTTCGCATTCAAAACCACTGCAGAGGATGTTAAAAAAATAATTATTTTCAGGATAATCTGAAGAATTACTTCAGATTTGATGATTTTTCCACAGTCTGTTTAAAAACACACAAAATGAGCAAAATATTTTTACGTTTCTTAAATGTCAGATTTTGTATGCATATCTTTAAAAACGTATTCTTTGTTTATTAAATATTTTGTCAAATTTGATAATGCTCAAAATACTTTTAAGTTAAAATACATAAGACAATACTTTATTCATGGGCAATACTTGAGCAATACTTATACATTTTAGTTAATTTCTACATCTAATATTAGATTTTTTTTTAACATTAAGTCGTGTGAGTTAACATTAGATAAATGTGATGAATTAACAGCAACAGAATTGAACCTTATTGAAAACTGTTCGCAATTATACCATTTAACTCAGATTTTTGTCTATTTGCATTTTTCTAGGAAAACTGAATATTCAAAAATAAAACAAATAGGACTTGATTTTAGCGATTGGGAATTGATTGGTTGTGAATGCAAGTTAAATAATTCTAATTGTCTTTTGGGTATTAATTGAATTGTAACACCAATTATTTAAGAGGTTAAGACATTTCATTTTAATTTAAGATTACAAATGATTTTTGTAATGATGTGTTTATAATAAGATTGTGCATTATGTATTCATTTTCTAAGTAAAATGTAAACACCAACCCTGAGTGTGTGAATATGAATATTATACAAGTATATTAGGTTCTCATATATGTGTCATATATGTATTTTGAATTTGAAACTGAGAACACATTGCCATTGAAATAAAAAAAATTCAAAAAATTCCCATCGCACGATGACAAATGCCTCTTTACGTTACGAAAGTGTGACTGGGTCATTTCGACCCACGCACTCTCTCAAATTAGTGCTCATTCACTACTACTTCACATCAAAATACAGGTTTTCTATCGTCCACATGTGCGCTGCGAGCGTGTGCTGTGTGTAGAAACTATTCTTAGCGTGTCTGTCCTCCTCTGCAGTCACTAGATCAAGTTACCGTGTTCCATGTGGCTCTTTCACATGCCGTCCAACGTGTGTGTGTGTGGGTTCACTTCGATGCACTTCGGGGACAAATTCGTTTCCAGAAGTGAGCTAAATCTGATAAACCTCCCTTTCGGGCATATTTGGGGATGAACTTATGTAAAACTTCTCATGAATGGAGTAAACAATGTTTATTTTTAAAAAAAGTTATTGGGTTTGGTTTATTCTATAATAGTCGTTAAAAATAAAGTATTGTATATGTCCTGATAGATAGCAAAGAAGTGTGTGTGTGTGTGTGTGTAGTTTTACTATGCTTTGTTGCATAGTTTTTCTTGTAATACTTCCTGATGTAGACATTTTGCTGCATTTACAGCACTGTAGATGAATGACATTTTACTGTATTATACTATGCTGCTTCATGTTAATTGAGAGTGATGAAGAAAGGACTTGATTTGTTGTGTTAGCTTAAGTTAGTAGAACAGGAGGAATTTAGTTCTTTAAAGTTCCCAATCAGTTAATGCATTGCAGTAAAATAACTTCATGGTATTTTTATTAAAGTTAGATTGCTTGTGTTTGGTAATTTAAGTTGGTTTTTGGTCATGATTTTGACTGCCATTATTATGACTTAGTCTATTAAAATATATACAAATAATCATAACTAAGACAAGAAGTCAATTTTGACTATATTTATGATTTGTATTAATGCATTCTAAGTTGTCATTATGGCCATATTGTTGTCATTATTTTTGGCCATAATTTTGACCTGTCATAATAATGACTATGAATTAAAATACATACAAATAAACTCGTATTAAAAAGTCAAAATTATGACTGTTGATTTATTTTGTCATAATTTGTCATAATTATGACCTAGTCATTGATTTACAAGTCAACAGATCTGCATTGATTCTACTAAAAAAAAGGCTTAGAAACAATTTTCACTCAGCAAATAATGCATTACACAATTAATTACAAACAAAAGCCAATTGTATGTATATGGAAATTGTAAGACAAACTCCAATAATATTTGTTTTATTTACAACTTTATTTACAATCTTTTTGTTTAAAAAAGAAATTTAAATACACCACATTTTAATAGAAACCATCAGTTATAATATTTAATTATAATAAAAAAAATTCATAGTTTTATAAGTTTGTTTTACTTTATACTAATAACAATTAGAAGATGCCAGAGATTTTCTCATTAATTTGTACTAATTATCTGATCTTTAAGTACCAGATATAATGGAAAAATAATTAAATGAAAATTGCTTATCTTAGTCTGTTCTTTACTGTATACGTTTTCTTTTGCACTCTCTTTCACTGCAGATATTGAGCTTGAGGTATAATTATTGTCTTTCTATTACATAAAGCTTTAGTGTCTCTGCTGGATTCATTACTCCTGATTTTTATTTGTAGCAGCTGTCTGTGACTCACGCACGGGACTTCTAAGAGCATGTCGTCTCGAAAACATTAGAGCTGTTTTTAGAGCGTCTCAGAAACATTAGAGCTGTGCCGTTGCAGAGGGTTTCAGCAAAGGCCTGCCGCTTTCTCTTCCTCTGCAGTGTGTGTTTTGTATGAAAAATATGGTGCTATTGGAAAGACTTAGCACAACGCCAACTCATTCTGATGACGACATGCAGTTGTTGCATCTTTATTCACACTATAACACTTTCCATCCCTCCGAATGCATCACCAAGCAGATGTTTAGCACACAAAAGTGCCATCTGAACTCTGTCATGACACTTCCTCTGTGAAATACAGAGCATATCGAGTGATAATATCTGTTGTTCTGAACTTTGTGGTGTCCGTTTGTTTTCCTTCAGTAACGCCTGAATAAATCCAAAGCATTCTGGGAAGGTCATTTCTGGGTCTTCCCCTCCAGAAGTGAATATGTTAGTGCTAACAGCAGTAATCATGTTGTATATTACAGTATTTATAGATGGACAAAAGCCAGCCCTTCGTGAGTAAACAGAGATGGCATTACGGAGATTTGCGTGTGCTATGATTGCTTTCACTGTGGTCCTCTGTTCTGTATTATGTGTAAACCGTGTGCTTACTGTATCAGACAATAGCTTAAAAATCTATTATGTCCTGTCACAGTAAATGGAAAATTCTGTCTAACACCAGCATTTCATTTGTAAAACAATTGTGCAAACGGTGACTTTACACATACAAAAATACTGCAGTGGTTTGGTACAGGGATTGTATGCCATGCTACTTAGAAACAGGCCTGTACCATGGAACTGAATGTTTGCTGTGTATACTGTATATAGCCTACCTTGATATTTCCATGGTGAATATGGAAGAATATGACAGAGTTACCAAAAAATATTGTCATATGATGCGAAGTTTTCCTTTCTCTTTGGAGTGTTACAAGCTCTTGGTGCATAAATAAGATCTGTAAAGTTGCAAAGACTAAAGTCTCAAATCCAAAGAGATATTCTTTATAAAAGTTAAGACTCGTCCAAGCCCTCCTAAAACGCCTCGTTTAAACACGCCCCCACATGTCTATGTCACAATGTGGGACGATTTGCATAATGCCGCCCAGATGTTCATGTAAAGAAAGAAGGCATAAACTTTTATTCTCGCTGTTGCTGCCAGCGCCATGTTGTGAAGACGCTGTTTCGTTGTGAAAGAGAAAATACTTTGTTTGGCCTTCCAAAAGAGGACACAACTAGAAATCAGTGGTTAAGTTGTATTTACAACACCAACCCAAAAAAACACAACCCAAAAACTCATATTATAGAAGACCATTTCCTGTTCCTGAGAGAGAATACTACAATACAGAGAAGACTACAATGCCGGCTCTTCTGACTACGAACATCACAGGATATTCCGCCATGATTCCAGTTCGAAGTGAACGTATATGTTCCATTCAGACTGCACTGAAGTGAGTGAGACGTGAATTTAAATTGTATTTATTTACAGAGGTATATGATGTCACACTTGTCCGTGTGTGAAGACATCGCGCAGCGCAGATCCATGAATAAATGCTCTGCATTTAAGTAAACTTCAATGGATTTCCCCTGCTCAGGGAGTAGGGGGCAATGAACACTGTGTAGGAACCATGTCAATGGGAACTTTTGTAAAAAAAAAAAAAAAAAAAATGACACGTTTCAGAAGGCGGGGCATATAGGAGAAATTATATTGTACAGTATGTGGAAAATGTGTTTTTTGAACCTTAAACCACATAAACACATTTCATTACACCAAATACACAAAATAATGTTCTTTTTAGCAACATCATATGACCCCTTTAATATCAGTTTAAACCAATTAACCACTTAAACAAGTTATTTCCAGCTCTGAATGTGCAAGTATGTGTTGCATTCTCATAATGGCTGCATTGCTTCTACAGTTGCTTTTATTTTTTGAGAGCAACAGTTTGAAGAGAATCTTGTAGAGCAAGTAGTTATCATTACTTAAACTCTCTTTGTGTTTATACATAGATACCTGAATAACAACACATCCAGTTTAAACCACATGCATCTGAAGGATACACAATATCTCTCTCTAGAACACAGACCCCTTAAAAAAAACTCTCAAAAAAAAAAAGCTTTTTAATGAATTTTTGCATCGTTAATATATTTATTATGTGTTTTATAAAGCAATTAAGCAGGTATGCTGTTGTTATATTGTACCTGTGGGATCACATTAAAATGAAGGTGTTTATAACATGCAGTGGTTATATTAGAAATGCACTGTGTTTCAGGGCTTTGGATATTGTCTTGTGATGCATTGCAGAGGTTGAATGGCAGACTGCAGTGCGCGCTGAGGATAGCAGCACCTTTATTATTAAAAAAAGTGGTCCAGGGGTATGAATTACCTTTTTGTTGAGATAGCAGATGTGAGCGTAAATGGTTTTGGGATTTTGGACTCTTGCCGATTAGTATATTTTGTAGCATATGTGTGTGTGTACAGCATCATACAGGAACTGTCAGAAGTTTCACACTGTACATTTCAAAGATTTTTTAGTAATTACAGTCACACCCGTAGTGATTTGAATGATCTAGCTCATCATGTTCTTTTTGTCTGTCAGACTATTCTTGCAAATTTAAAAGGAAAGTTCAAAAATGAAAATTCTGTGATCATTTGCTCAACCTTCGCATCGTTCCAAACCTGCATGACTTCCCATATTCTTGAAACACAAAAGATATTCAGAATTATTTACATTTTTATTATACTGTTTTTGTCTGTACAATGAAAGTCCAAAACAACACTAGGTATGTTTGTGTGTATAATATCCGTCAGTCTGATTCTTAAAGTTCTGGTAATACGAATCCCAAACCTTCAATCTTAAAGTATTTTTAAGTCTGATTGAGAAAATAGTGGTATTCAAGCATTTACATTATTAATATTTTTCCTATTGATCAGATTGTTTCAGGTCTACACCACTGCCTCCAGTCGGATCAAAGTTTCATTGGGATCAAGATGAATCGGATTAATTTAAACATTTACATAAAGGCTTTTCAGTTTGAGTTAGCCATCAATCCAACTGTTAACAGATTGTTTGGTTGCATGTAAACGTAGCTACTGATTGGTCCCCACTGATTTTAATTGTATAAACTAAAGAGACATTGTCCTAAATATTTTCTTTTGTGTTCCACAGATGAAAAATTCATACAGGTTTGGAAGTTGTTTATCCCTTTAATCTCAATACATACTCCATTATGCAAGTATTTGAACACAAAGCTTCACGCTATGCAAGCTTATATTTGTATGCTGTTACATTGCTAAATGTCGCCACAAAAAATATACATGTACATGGTGAAATTACTTAATTATTCCAGTTAATATGCTGGATTGTGATGAATATTTGGAAATATTTTTAATTACATAAAATACATTACAAACAAATACAAGTCAAAATTGACATTTTTATGCATTTAATATATTGTATGTGATAATTATCAACTTACATACAGTACCTTTAAGATTTGTGTGAATCAGTATTTTTTTAACACTTCCTAGGTCATAATTATTATTCACTTTCCAGAACATTCTCGTTCACCGTTCCTGGCTGGTGGAATGATCTTCCCATCCCTTTCCGGTATTCTGAATCCCTGACAATTTTCATGCAACAGCTGAAAACTCATCACTTTCGACGCTACTTGACTTCATCCTATATATATATATATATATATATATATATATATATATATATATATATATTATCTTTATTTATTCCTTCCCTTTCTAACTTGTACTTATTTGAACAAATTCTTAAAACTTGGCATTACTCTTTAAGGAGAATCGCTTTATGTAATCCCCAGTTGTAAGTTGCTTTAGATAAAAGTGTCTTCAAAATGACTGAATGTAATTATGACATTGACTGTAATTACTGACTGTCATAATTATGAACGCAAAAGCTTCAAGCTGCGCAAGCTTATTTTTGTATGTTCTTGCATGTCAGTCCGCAATTCCTAATGCAATGCAAGAACGCGTGACTGTAACAGGTAGCTTAACATTAGCTTAAATTGTTCTTCTACAATCAGTTTCACTTTTCAAGTCAGTTACTCTAATGGTGAAGCAAGAGCTTAAAGATGCTCTCGCTGAGTTAGTTTAGTCACGTTTTCATCTGCAAACTGTTTTCTGGCCTTAATGTTCCTACCCACCAAGAAAGTGGCACGATTCCTTCTGCTCAGATTTGTCTTTGTTTCTGGAATCCTGGCAGGTTTTGTGACTCAGTGTTTCTCCGTTCAGAGAATATTTGGTCGATGGTAAACAGTTTACCTCTGAAGATTTGATTACAGTTTCCTGTTGTTTGTTTAGCGTGGTGCTGCTGGATTACGTTCGTGGGTTCAACTGCAGCATCATCTGCCTGTCCTTTTGCCGTACTGTAGCTGTATTTACACACTCTGATTTATGCTATTTATTAGACTGGACATTGAGACAATTTTCATGATTCAAATCGTTTTTGAGCTTGCTTTTTGATTACATTTAAATTTTGTTTCCTTTTGATTGGAATATCATTTGGATATACCATATTTAGTATGTCAGTTTTTTCTCAATGAAATAAATCTCTCAACTAATGCTGTAAAATATACAGGGATCGCTGACCGCTGGTATAATATTAAAGGTTAAAATGTAACAGCTTGTTGATTTGTATAGAAACATTGAAATTGCACATAGGCCGGGTTTTATTAGAATAACATTGTGTAATAACTTTTTAATGATATAATTGTTTCTACTGCATTTTGTATTTTGAAATTGGTATTCAAGCCATGGCTGTAATAACTGGTTTTCATGACTGATTTATTCAAACATATATTAAAGTAAAAGCATAATAAATATGTAGTGCATATCCAGATACTCCACTCTAGACTTTTTCTAGCTCGATCTCAAGCTATGGACACTGAATGGCTTTTTGAGGTAAATGTGATAAGTGGTAGTGTTTACAAGCCGTTTAATTATGTTAATTACACTAATTAAGTGATTATATGATAGATTGTACATTTCAGTAAGCTGTACTGTTTCTTTCGACGTACTTCTGATACTCTTTCATGTTTATTTCATGCTATAACTAGTAGTAAAGAGTAGAATGGATTATATATGTAGTTTGAGTGTCTTGATATGTGAAAAGAGTGTAAACATGACATTTATTGTTTGAAATTTGGTATGAAATTGACAGAGTTTGGAACTGAAACTAATATCAAAGCATACAAAGCATAAACTTGTTGTGATTATCAGGCATATTACAAATAATAGTTTTATTTCATCATCTGAAAACAGCACAGACTAAAACATCAGTTCTTGTAATTAAAGGATCAATATCATTTAATTACAATGAGAATTTATTCAAATGGAGAATTCTGTATTTCCAATCCTATTATTTACACATAAATATGAAGTAATGCAAAAAATAAAAAAATGAAATACAGAGCAGGAGTCGAAGAACAACTTGCCACATGAATACAGAATTAAACAGATATCCAATCTGGACCAAACCCTTTTTTCAATATTTGTTCTGTACTTCTTTCTTTTTCCCGCTTTTCCAAAGCTGTTCCCGTAGTTTATTTGTCCGTGTCGGGGTCAAGAGGACACACAGAGCCGTCATGCTCGATGTATACGTGGTGATGCCACACAGGGTGGTTTGTTGGTGGGGCTGCTGGGAGAATAAACCAGGCCTGTCAGTCGTTCCACTGCCGTTGTCCCAGTAGAGGCGGCAGTCCGAGGTCACACGCTGGAGGGTTTGGAGCGCTCTGTTTGTGTTTCCATTCCCTGGCTCCGGCCCCGTCTTTCTGCGTGCCTGTTTTTGCCTTCGTCTCACGTCTCGGAGGCAAGAATAAACCTAGTCATTTGCTTCCCAAACGTTCACTGAAATTTAGTTGGCAGTTTGCATGCACTGGTACAGTCCTCCATCCGTGTACTTCCAGAATAACCTTGAATGTTATTTTGTGACTCTGATGTAAACAGCGTATTGTAATCACGACTGTGAGGTTCGTTTCTGGGGCAGAAAGCCGTCTTTCCGAGCTTCCTCAGAGTGTTTGACGTCTCTCTGTGATGCCAGGCCTGTGGATGTGAGGGATTTCATGATAACAAAGAACTTCAGAGGGAATAAACCCATGAAATATTCATTTTGACGACTACCTAGAGTGCACACTAAACAATGAACGCTGTTTCCTGGTGTTAAATTTTTCATTTTTGGGTTCCGGTGAAGAGTTAGGTGAAATCTCAAACAGATGATGCTAGACATGGAAGGGGCAGACGAGATGACTAGTTAGTTTTGCTTTAGGAAGATACATAAGTAAAATAAAAAGACTAATGCAACCTGTTAAGTGCATGCTATTTTAAATGCAACTATTAAAAAAATATATATTTTTTGAAGTTGTAAATGAAGACTATTGGGTTTTACAAGAAAATACAGTTTCTGTTTTTCTACTTCGAAATTGTAATTCACTGCATACATGAAATTTCTTTGTAACTATTTGCGAAATTTACTAGCAGTTTGAGTGGAAATTGATACAACTAGGGTTTTTTTTTCTGTATGATACCAATTTTACACCATTTATTGACATGAAAACTCTATTTTCAATAAATGCAGCTTTAATAAATTGTATTAAATGGAGCTTTGGTGAGCAGAAGAGATTCTTTCAGAAACATTAAACCATCTTAAATTATTCCAAACATTTGATCAGTAGTATTTGTTATATATTTTCAGTTATTTGGAGGATTATGCGACTGATGTATATAGTGTTGAAAAGCTTGTATTATCTTGTGCTACTTCTAATATTGCACATTGTGAAGCCCTTTCACACCAGTTTACTACTTAATTAAGGTCCATTTTCAAAGGTGATCCTTGGGTTTTCATTTCAACAAGTTTTCCTTCATTTGGTCAGAGACCTTTATATTTATAATAAATATAATGTGAAAAATTATGCTACGTTGATTCTGTTTTAGATTCCGGTCGCTATAGAATACGACTCAAATTAAAATCTGATTTATCAGGACTAATGCATCAATAGCATGCTATTTGTGATGTTGATAGGAGGATGTGCACATGTAGGGTATGAAACCTCATTTTTAATTATTAAAATGTTAATATTGGCCATATCAAAAATGCACAGACTTCTAAGAAAATGTTTCAGTCCTGAAACATGCGTTGGTTCGAATGGGTTGGTTTAAGCGTGATTTAAACTTGTTTTTAAAAGCTTACTAGTCCGGTTGTAACTTGTTTGTGAGGGTGAAACTTTAGAGACTTGAGAGAGGATGGATTATTGGGTTTAAGAGGCTGTGTGTGTAGCACGGTTTTTACGCTGGCACAGGAAATCTTGTGGTGTAATTGTAACACATTTGTCACACACTAATGATGCACGCGGACGCTGCGCAGCTCTTTTCTCCTCACCGCCTCGTCTTTCTCAGAGGGAGTGACTCGGCTGGTTTTTACTCCGTCCCGCTGGGTGTCAGGTGTCGTGGAAATGTTCTTTCCCAGGAGCCTCTGCTCCGTGTCATCTGCTCGAGTCTGTCGGGGAAGGTATTGTTGAGGTCTGTGGGTCTCTGCAGATTTGCCTTTCATCCAGAAGAGACCCGGCCGCCAGCGTCAGACGCTCTCTAATTGCTGACTTTCTTGTTTGTTGCTTTGAGAAATTGCAGAATATAATGTAAAGATAAGCACTGAAGGTCTAGTGTTCGGCTGGTGGTTTGTGTGAAGCTTGTTTTGATGTGTAAACAACTCTTTATTCTTTAGGCTCTTTGTGTTCATACAAAAATGTATGCAGATGCATGGTTTACTGTAGCCATAGAAAGACCAAGAAAAGCAAGAAAGCATTTGAGCAATCAAATATGAAATACAAAACAGTGTGTGTGTGTATTTCTGTTTATGCGTAATTGTGTGTGTGTGTGTGTGTGTGTGTGTGTGTGTGTGTGTGTGTGTGTGTGTGTGTGTGTGTGTGTGTGATAATTATTAATAATATTATGTGTTATAGCTACATTTAATACTCCTTTTAAATCTCCTATTAAACCACCTGTTATTACAAAAATAATCACATTACTGTTGTTAATATTAGTGTTATATTTTATTTTATTTTGGGATATAGGTCTACCTGCAGAACACATCAATAACTTATTAAAACGACACTTTAGTAACAATTAATTTATTTGGAAAAGATACTATGGTAATACAATTTACCTTTAATACCATGTAGTGATAAAGTGAATATTCATAAAATATGGCTGATTATTTTGCTGGTGAGTATTAAATTGTAAATTCAGTAGTGTTAAAGTCTGATTTATTTCACTTTCAGTGAATCAAATTAAAACTGATTCAGTTATTTGTTTGTGTGAATTCTGTATTTTTTCATACTAAGCAGAGTAATATTATAAATGATTTATTATTTTAAATACATTTGTAAAATATATCTAGGTAAATATTGCAGAGTGCTGTGGTATCACCATCTGATACTATGGTACTGCCACAGTGCTAGTTATAAGTTGTCAGACATCATTGTGCAGCATGTTTGTGGGGTTTTGTGTGCTTATTATTTTGTTACGCTGGTGTGAAACACATGGAGCCGTCTGTAATCAGGCGACATGAACATCAATCCTGTTCCCACTGAATGACCTCCGAAACATGATCAAAACATGAGCTCGGCTTTATGAATATTATTTTAGTTCAAGCACCCCGGATGCTTGTTATTAGTGGTGTTTAAGAACCAATCAGAACATCACTTATGGAAGCTTCCTTGTATTTCCTGTACACTTTTGTGCTTTCAGTGCGCTTTGAATTGACATGTCAAACAGGCTTGAGAAGTGCCAAACTATTCCTGACTTTAGGAGAAGATTGATTGTTGCTGTCTCAGTTCTTCTCCGTACCTAGAGGTCAACTTTGACAGATTGTCTCATGTATTTTTTGAGCTGGAGTCTCTCTCTGGTGGCGTGAACAAGATGTTTCCCCTGCCAAGTCGTGTGTGTGTGTGTGTGTGTGTGTGTGTGTGTTTTGGTTCCTGAAATTTTGGGGATTTCGGGGTCTTAGGAGAACAAATTGAATCTTGTTCCATTAGCAATTTTACATGTAATATTTGCCCAAAACATTCACTAATAATCATAATGAGATATATAAATAGTGTCAACATAGATTATGTATGTATATGTGTGTGTGTGTGTGTGTGTGTGTGTGTGTGTGTGTGTGTGTGTGTGTGTGTGTGTGTGTGTGTGTATAAATATACATAGTACATACACACATGCTGTAAACAAAATCTTTTATTTTGAATGTGATTAATTCACGATTAATAGTTTGACAGCACTTATTTATACATATATATATATATATATATATATATATATATATATATATATATATATATATATATATATAATATATATATATATATATATATATTAGAGCTGAAACAAACTAATCGATTTAATCGCTTAAAATCGATTATTACAATAGTTGTCAACTAATTTAGTAATCGATTCGTTGCTAAATAATTTTTTATTTGCCGTAAGCGGCTCATTTCGTGCATATTTTAAATCTGCGGTGACCAAAGTGTGGCAGTAATGAGCCACCGGAGGTTTTACTCAGCCAGTACAGCAGGAGAAGTAGCGAATAGCCAATAGCTGGCCTCGTTTTATGTCACGTGCTTCCCGCACAGCGTCTCTCCAGCATTCAGCGTGATGGGTGAGGCAGGCGGCAGTGGAGTAAGCTCGAGAAAGAAAAAGAAAAAAGCGGAAGATAAAACTAATCGGACGAAGTCATCCAAAGTGTGGGAGCAAAAAGAGAGCAAGCCTAACTGTTAAGCCCCTGAACATTTGGACATGTTGACCTTTTTGCACTGCAATGCAAAGTTTTTCTCAAATAATGAGTGAATAGTGTTCTGCCTCATTTTCCCACAGGTAGTCGAATTCCTGTCAGTTCAGGCATAAGCTGTTTTGTTAACATTTTATCGCTTTATTACATTTTTGAATTTTGCACTGTTATAAGGACCACTACATATTTAAATCCGATGAAAATCACAGTGTGCAAAGACTTTTATTTGTGTAGATTCTGCAGTACAATGTTGTTTTGCAAATGTTTAGTCATAAAAGCTGATAACATTGCTTTTTAACAATTAACATTTAAAGCTTTATCGTTTACCAGTTCATAATTCAGTCTTGCAGCCTAATTATGACTGACTGAGAGAGGTTAATGTTTAAATGTATTTGAAATGCACTTTTTTTCTAAGCATTCACTGCTCTTTTTCACACAGCAGGTTTTTTGTGTGTCCAGTTTTTTTTCTGGACAACCTTCTGATGGATTTTACTTTAAAATGTGAGTTCCATTCAGGTTTGATGCCATTGGCACTTTATTGGAAGGATTGTTTACAATTTCACAGCATAAGCTATAAAGCTGTTTCCCAGGTATAAGCTGTGTGTTCACAGGAAAATAATAAAATGCAATTTTAACTGCAATTTTAATTCTATTTTATTCTTATTCTTCGTGATAATATGTTCTGAAAGATTCCTTAATAAGCTTTGTTCGGGATGTTAAACTACTTTAGGAGCCCTAAGGACTGCCATGGTGAAAACATTATTTGAAATCTCCTTGTGAAATTTGCTAGAGTATGTATGGGTCAGTGTTTTTATTGCAGAAGAGTTTGACAAAGGATAACTAACACATAATAAAAACACAACTCCAGGTATGTTTTTTGATGAGGATATGACAATGCAAAATGGTTAAAATCTCTAAAAAGTCTATGTTGAATGATAAAGACCCTTTGTTAATAATTTACTTGGGGAAAAATGGGCAAAACTAAAATATAAGTACATAAACCGATTCATCGATTAATCGTAAAAATAATCGACCGATTAATCGATTATCAAAATTAATCGTTAGTTGCAGCCCTATATACATATATTAATATATAATCTAATATATATATATATATAGTATATAATATATATATATATATATATATATATTATATATATATAATTATTCTATTCTATTCTAAAAGTAAGTCTAATTGAATTAGCTTTCAACATCCGATGCCTGTAACATTGGCTGACATTTGTTCCATGTGCCCCAACATTTCATATTTAGTGAAATGTTTAATTATTGTTTCAGTTTTTCAAGTTCTCATACAAGTCATATGTTTGTGTTTCAGGCCCATGATGAAATCTGTGAGCCGTAGCTTCCACAGCTAGTCAGATGATGCACCATGGCCAAACCGGGATCGGACCGAGATGGAGCCATGGTGGAGAAGACAGCGGGGAAGAAGGTGAGCAGAATCAATCCTCAACAGGTTTTAAGACGCATATATAATGAGGACAAGAAAATGTACAGCTTGCTAGTAATTCTATTCTTTTGCATTTGCATTTGACCAACTTGAAAGACCTTAAACTTATTTTTAGAGCACTGATGCTGTTATACAAACTGTTTATTATATTCAGATCAAGGCTTTGTGCATACATAGTTAGACAGAGCGTGTTTTGACTGCTAGTATGTTCTTTCATTTAATATCATATACGGTCTCATTCTTTCTCTCAGAGTAAAGAGAAAATCTCTCCGTTTGCCAAAACTCCGAAGCTGGATCGGAGTGAAATCCTGGGGAAAGACGGGAAGTCAAAGTCTTCCATGAAACGGAAGCTCTCCTTCACCGTCAGTCCACCCCGGAACGAGGAGCGGGACTCCGACACGGGTCAGTCTAACATTCACTCTGAAAGGACTAGTAGCTTGTGTCTGTGCCTCACTGCCGCCTCCTCCTGGTCACTTTTAAGACCTGTTTTTATTGCACAAGCTGTACTAGAGGTTTTTTTTCAAGGGTGTTATGTAATGGTTAAGCCAGCCTCATCAAATACATGGGTCTCGTTCAAAAACACACTAGCTTCGACTCAAAAAGGAGCAGAAGATCATGAGGGAATAATGAAAAATATATCGTCGTTATTTTATACGGAGTCTAAAATCTCTTGTTTTAGTCTCATTTCTGTAGTTAGAAGGCAAAATACATTTAATACTGTTGATTATATAAGAAAAGACTTCTTAGACAATATATTATTGAATATTACTACATTAAGAATGAATAAGAATATAAGAATATAAGAAAAGGCAGCTTAGAATATTAAAACAACATCATATAATCAAATAGCGCTGATGGTATGATAATAATGTGTGATAATATAAGTGTGTCAACCACTATGTAAGTGTTTATAATGCGTTATATATATCAGTGCTGTTTTCAGTGTATTATTTACATGTGAAAATTACAAAGAATTATGGAATAATGCAAAAATAGAGAGCAGGACGTTTTAGAATTTAGAGTCTAAACTATAAATTTCATCATTTTTAATTAAATAAATCCTTAACATATGATATTTTGCTTTGCAAAAAAATTGTACCTTTTAATTTGTAAAATATTTGTAAAAAAAAAGTCATCGCAACATAATATTTATATTTTTCTGTTGAATAACTTAAAATAACTATATTGTCTTTATGTGAAAATCTCAAAATATAACAATTTTGTCTTAACGCCTAGCCTTAAAACCTTGTTGTTGTTTTAGTACTAATTATACACTATTTACATATCATATTATATATACCATATGTACTATTATATAGTATTTGTTAGTATTTGAATTAACTTTCATCATTTATATTTTCAGCTTTAGTTTTTATTATTTTTATTAATTTTTGTTTTTTATAGATATTTCTATATAGCTTTAATTTGTTTCAGTTTTAGTTCAGTACTTCAAATTACACTTATTTCAGTTAGTTGCCAACGCAACATTTTTTTTGATTTTCACATTTTGAAGTTTAAGTTGAATATTTATATATAATATTGTTTTCTAATAATATTTACATTTTATTTCAGTTATAAAAAAAAACTATTTTTAATAGTTTTAGTTAACATGCACAACATTTATATAAACAAACAAATATTGCAGTTTTTCAGAAGCTCGTTGTGAATATATAATTTTGAGGACTTATTTTGAGGACTTTTATGTCCTGCTGTTTTGATGGTATTTGGATGGATTTAGGTTTATGATGTCATCTGTGGCTCTTAATATTCATCCCGGAATCTTTGAATCCTGTGCTGTGATTTGTCATTTGAGTGAGGGGCGGAGCCTGTGGGTGTAATCAGTGCTCTGCTCTCCCGTCCACCCTTTTCCCCATCCACCTCTCGAACCCTGAACCCCCTTCCGTCCGTCCCTTTCCCTCCTCCTCCTCTCGCCTCTCTGCTTCTGCACTTAGTAGATGACTCTGACCCCGGGCAGTCGAGCGATGCGTGGGGAGAGAGATTACTTCCTCCCTGCAGGATATACGCAGGTAACTGCCTCCGCTAAAGTCGCCAGCAGCCACAAATGGTCCAAGACGCATCATGGTTTCATTTGTTTATCTGTCTCCGCCTGAGCCTCCCTCCGTATCAGAACACTGGCTGAAATGGATAGAATTTCCGTTAGAATACACTAACCGCTGTGGCATGACCTTGTCTGTCTGCTAGGCTTTTTGCATCACTCTCAGAGAGACCGTCGACTTTTGGTTACATCATTCTGCGGGAATTTTGCGCTTTTCGTCGATTCGTTTCAAGAAAGCACACACACTGACACTTTCTTGGTTTCTCCGCTGCATCTGTCTCAATCGCATGCATTTCAGTAGAGCGCAAAGACTCGTGGGAACGGCGCTAAATTGGTAATGCATGTGTCTGTCAGGCTGGAGAGTTTCCTATGCTGTTTTTCACTTCTGCTATTTGTTTAAAGGGATAAATTGTATCAGACGTCGAGGTTTTCAGGAACTGACATGCATGAGTGCGAGAGGAGAGCCGTGCTCATGCGCTGTTCCTCGTTTTTTCTTGTTCACTGCAGACAAAGATGGTCGGGAGAAGAAGAAAGTTAAGAAGGAGTCGGGGGCTAAGAAGTCGACCCCTGTGAACATTTTGTTCGGCTACCCTTTATCAGAACGAAAGCAGATGGCACTTGTTATGCAGATGACGGCGAGAGACAACAGTCCAGGTAGGAAACAATGAACATAAATTTTTTTTAACCCTTGTCAGTGATATTTTCTTTAGTAGACCATCGGTATCTCTTAAAATTGAATTCATGTTCAAAAGCCAATATTTACTCAAAAAATACATATTGAGTGTGCTTTAGTATGTTTTCATTTATGATAATGTCTCACTCTCTCAACAGTGTTAAGTATTATTCAGATACTGTTATAGTTTGCATTAATATTTTGAATTAGCTGTTTTTTTTATATATTTCCAGTTTTTCATTTAAAAATTTAATTTAAGTTTAAACAATTTTGTGTTTTTGTAATTTCATCAGTTTTTGTTTTTTATTGTTTGTTTGTTTTTTTTAGTTTTAGTTTTAGTAATTTTGGTACTTCAGACATTTCTAATTTTCATTATTTATTTATTTATTTATTTATTTATTTATTTATTTTATTTTTTTAAGTTTTCGTGTAATATTTATCTTTTATTTAATTTCAGGTTTGTTTCAATTAATGAAAATAATTTTTTATAGTTTTAGTTGTTTATGCTTTTGTCATTTTTTTATCAGTTTCTGTTTTTGTATTTCTATTTATCTATAATTTAATTTAATTTTTTAAAGCTTAATTTATTTTAAGTTTTCATCTGATATTTATTTTTCAATTCATTCCTGCTTTTTCTCAATTAATATTTTTGTATAGTTTTAGTTGTAATACCTTTTTTTAATTAGATGCCAAGGCAACATTTCTAATATGTTTTAAAAGTTTTCATCTAATATATATATCATTTTAAGCTTAATTTCATTAAGTGAAATTTTTAGATAGTTTGTTTTAATATTTTTAAGGGCAACATATCTTATTTTCATTTGTTTTTGAGGCTAAGCATTTTTAGTCTAATATTTATGTATTATTTTATTTAAGCATTATTTCAATTAGTTTGCACTGTGGGCGTCCCAAGTTCGAATCCCGACTTGAGGACCTTTCCCAAACCTCCCCACCCCCAATCTCTCTCCCACTTCACTTTCTGTCAGTTCTTATCTGTCCTATCATAATAAATATAGAAAATCCAAAAAAAAAAAAAAAAAATGTATAGTCTTTGTTACCTATAATAACGCTGTCACAAACCTGCAGTCACCAGTTTATTTATGATCTGAGAGTTATGATGTAATCTGTTTTTATCAGAGCACTCACTTCCTTTTGTAGTCTAGTTAGGTCAGATTGACAATTGAGATAAACCATATGACCTTGACGTTCTGGTTAATCGGTTTGTAATCTCAGATACCACACCGAGCCACCCCTCTCAATCTCCGGCGGTGCAGAAGAAGATCGCTAGCAGTTCGTCCTCACGACAGAAGGACAAAGTGAACAAACGGAACGAGAGAGGAGAGACGCCTCTGCATATGGCCGCCATCAGAGGAGACGTCAAGCAGGTGAAGGAACTCATTGAGCTCGGCGCAGATGTGAACGTCAAAGATTTTGCAGGTGAGCCTGTGTTTTATGCACAATCACGTCCATCACAACTACCGAATCACCCTGTGATAACAAGCGGTTCTGTATTTTATTTTTTTATGTTATGTTTCATGCAATTAAATAATCTTATGTAGTTTTGTTACTTTGTTACAATTAAATAGTTATAAAATAATATAGTCATTACTGGTATTGTTGCTACTGTAAAACCATAAATTAATAAATTTAATATTTGGATATGATGGTGGCTACAATGATTATTTAGAGATTAACAAATGTTCCTCAAAAGACTGATGATAATGTTTGATACTCATATTTGAACATGATTTTATGGATAATCAGGTATTCATAAGTTGCTTCAGTCCAGTAAGTGTTCATCTTGAAATATTAGTAAAAGGATTCTTACGTTTAATTTTTAAAAATCAGTAAAGATTTCACAGCACATAGACAAATGAAGCATGAGCTGAATCTGGACATTCATGCGATTGCACTAAAAGGCACTTTACTTGCTTTAAAAAAGTATCAACTACCAATCAGACGACAGAATGCATGGAGTATATTGTGCAACAGTAACGTTTTGATCATGTTGATCATTTAGAGGCCTTAAAATTTACATATCAAATATGATCTTTATAGGGTTAAAAGTTTTCTATTTTTCCTTCCAGTTGTAGAATCTTATGAGCTCATATTAGTTTGTCCTTTTGTTCAGGTTGGACGCCTCTCCATGAAGCTTGTAACCTTGGTTACTATGATGTGGCCAAGGTACTGATTGGTGCAGGAGCGGAAGTGAACACGCAGGGATTGGACGATGACACTCCGCTTCATGACGCATCCAGCAGCGGACACAAAGATGTGAGTTTTTACTTTAAATGATGATATTTATAGCTATTGTCCTACAGTACATGGATTTTAAAAGCTGATTCTGATCTGTCAGTTAAGATTAAGAGTTTGACTGATAATGTTTTTACTGTTCTAAAATCATTTTATTCTAAAGGGTGAGCCTATGTGCTTTATTGTTCATTTTCTTTCTTTTTTTTTAATATATAACTGTTAAAACCTTTTTTTTGTTGGTTGAGCATGCATGAATGTAGAATGTATGAATGTCAGGTTTGTCCATGTTATTAGTGTGTCCAAACTAATATAATTTTATTGCAACACATAAAAGTAACACCTAATTTATGTAATAATAACATTAGGCATTAATTAGGCTGTAGAGATTTTTTTTTTTTTTTTAAATGCAGAGCGGACACATTTATTGACTGATGACTATACTCTCATAGTAGCCAAATATCAGTTGCAAGAACTTGTAGTAATTGTGAATCTTTTTTTTCATCTGATTCACCTCTGTATGTGTCTTTGTCATGTTTTGCCAAACCTTCATAGATTGTGAAGCTGCTTTTGCGTCATGGAGGCAATGCCTTCCAGGCCAACAAGAGAGGGGAGAGACCGGTTGATGTAGCTGACTCTCAGGAGCTTGAGCAGTTACTCAAGGGAGAGATCCCTCTCTCTGAAGCAGAAGAGAGCTCTTCAGGTACGGAGACAGTTGGCAGCAGATTTGCCAGTGCTGTTGCTTTTGGCATTTCTTTTGAACTTTTTATTTTCTTTTTTCCGGGTTAAATACAAGCTCTGTCAAAATTTGCGGCATGCTGTTAGACATGCTGAGCAATCTCTGATGCAGAGTCCAAGCCAAGTCAAATCCATTTCCTTAATACACTAGTCAACATTTGAAACGGATCAAAACCTTTCAGATTTGTCCTAAAACTAAAATGCGTTCTAGTCTTAGGACAACTTTGAACTTATGCTAATGTCACAGCGTATTATTAATTCCTTTTTTTTTTCATTATTTTGAATGCCACAGAATCAGAGGACCCACCTTCAGTAAATCCATCCAGTGTAGATGAGAACATGGAGTACTCTGATGCTGAAAAAGACTCTGACAGTAAATCAACCACAGTGAAGGCCTCGTCATCCATGTCAGGGCTGGATGAATATGAGTTTAAGGATGAGGAAGAGGAGGAGGACCTCAGTAAGGCACTTAATGAGCGACACATCCTACGGCGAGAGCTACGGCAAAAGGAGAAGGAGGAGAAGGAAAGGAACCACTATGCTTCCAAACAAGGCACCAAAAGTGACCAGTCGACGCCGACATGCAAGTCTAAAAAAACAAAGGCGTCGCGTATCTACTGCAGTTCAGATAGTTCAAGCGATGAAGCCGAGGTGCCAATAGAAAGAAGAAGCTCGCCCACCAGGTCGGTCAGTGTGGATGGTCACAAAACAGATGGTAGATCGAAGAAAGAAAGCTTGACTCTCACGCCAGTGGAACAGAAAGAAAAAGGTAAACAGAAGAAAAAGACCAAGAGCCAAAGCAAAAACAAGGAGAACCAGGAAGTCCGAGAAGAAGGGAAGGAGAACAGCAAGTCCCTTCTTTTTTCCTCGGCAACTGTGTCAGACAATTCGGACAAGAGCGTCAGGGAAGAGGACTCATTCAAAATGTCATTCAGTACAAAGGATGACACATCGGTCCACCTCTTTCACCTGTCTGTAGTCAAGTCCCCAAAGCTGAACCACGGCCAAACTGACAAGCAGACAACTCCACTGAAACAGGAAAACGCTAAGACTTGTGTTTCTATCGCTGATGGATCCTGTCCAGGGGAAGGCGTCAAATACAACCACTACACGGAGTCTGACTTCTGCACAGAAGGTTCAAGCAGCAAGAGCTGCAAGCACAAGGAAAAGAGCAAACATCACCACAAAGAGCTTAACTTGGATGGAGATGACGGCAGTTGCAGTCCTTTCAAAGACAGTAGTCTAAGCAACAGTTTGACAGTTCTGAGGCTGTCTTCAGGAAGACTGACAAAGATGGGAAAGTTGTAAAAAAGCACAAGCTGAAACACAAGGAGAAGGAAAAGTATAGGGAGTATGAAGCCGAGAGGAATCGTCACCGGCAAAAAGAACCACGCAAGGATGGACATAGGAACATGGAGTTTGATCGGGAGTTTTGGAAAGAGAACTTCTTCAAAAGTGATGAAAATGAAGAACTTGCAGGCAAATGTGAGATGCCTGCTGGGGGATCTCCTCCGAAATCCTCGGACTCATCGCCTGTTAAAGAAGAAAGAGGGGTGTCAAAAGACAAACATTTAAGCAGTAGCAGCACTAAGGACAGAAGGCCAAAAGAGGAGCGAGAAAAGGACAAGTCCATTAAAAAAGAGAAAAAAGAGGTGCCCCTTAAAGAGGAGCGGGGAAAGGACAGAAAAGGAGATGAAGTTGATGAACGTAGTGAGGGTCTTGGCTCTGGCCGAATTCCTGACAGCTCACTGCACAGTTCAGGAGTGAAAGAAGAAGTAGATGATAAACCAGTCACTGGCAATTCAGCTGACCAAGATCAACTGGAGTCTCCAGAGAAGAACTCTCGAGAGAAAAACGATAAGCGAACACCAACAAAGGATCGGGAGTCTGAAAAGTCTGATAAGAAACACACAGATAAAGATAAGAAAGTAAAATCTGAGCATTTAGCTGACAAGACTGAACCTCACAACTCTACAGATCGATGGAAAGAAAAGGAGAAATTAACGAATATTTTGCATTCACCCAATGATAAGAGCCATAAAGAGGGTGACAAGCTCAAAGCAATGTCTTTATTGAAAAAGCATGAAGAGAACAAGAAGAATAAGGACAAGCTTGACAAAAGAGCTGAGAAAGAACACTCCTCTGGTGACCACAGAGACAAAGAGAAAACAAGTTGTGAAAAGAAAGGCAAAGCCCCCGAGAAAACCAATGATCATGGAAAATCTGACCGCAATAAAGAAAAAGAACGGGACAAAGATTCTGACAAGAGGAAAAAAGAGAAATCAAAAGAGACCACCGCCTCTTCCTCATCCTATTCCAATCTAAAATTGTTATTGGAAGAGAAGAAAGGCTACGTTTGTGAGAACAACAAGGTTGTTTCGTCTAAATCAAAAGAAGAGGCAACCAAGCCTCCAGAGAAAGACAGAGATAGAAGAGAGCGGGACCGAGAGTCTGAAAGGCATCGAGACCGTGAGCGGGACCCCCGACACAAGGAAAAGGACAAAGATCGTTCCCAGCTGAACAGAGATGGCAAGATTAGCAAGCCGAAACCAAGCGAAGTGGACTCCAAACCTAAGGTTGCACCTAATCTAAAGGATACTCGTCCCAAAGAAAAGAGGTTGGTGAATGATGACCTCATGAAGACCAGCTTTGAACGCATGCTCAGTCTCAAGGACCAGGAAATTGAACAGTGGCACAGGAAGCACTTAGAGAAAATCAAGCAGAAGGAACGTGAGCGGCTAAAGCAGCGTCCAGGAATCGACCCTGGGAAACAAAAAACTAAGGAAAAAAATAAAACATCCTCTTCATCCAGTGAGACTTGTCTAACCAAGGAACTGACTCGGTCAAAGAGCTCAGAAGTGGCAGATGGGCACCGCGAGAAGGTCTTGAAAGATGCCACCAGCGGAAGAACGCTCTCGCTAGATGCGAAAGCCTTCGGGAAGAATGGACAAGTCATAGAAAACAATCTCAGTCGATCTCCGAAACCAGAGAGTGAAAAATCAGGCGCAATGTCAAGATCAATATCCATGATCTCTGTGGAAAGTTCAGAAGATTCCTGTCATGCAACCACACTGACACCTAGACCAACTGAATATGATTCTGACATGAACATGGACGCTTCCGATTCCCAGCCACCTTTTCTGCAGTCTTCCCTCGTTGTACAGTCCTCCAGATCACCTACTGTTCATGATAAAGATACCAGCAGTCTTCCCGAAGCAGCTCTCTGCAATCGAACACCATTATCAAGTAGGCATGCGTCCCCATGCTTAAGGGCTATTCTGGATGAAGAAGCCAAGGTGCCACCAGCTGAAACTAGAACGACCGAAGAGTCTCAGATCATCAGTATTGCATCACAGCCAAGCAGTGAGCAAGCTGTGGTTCATCAAACTGAGATTAGCTTGCTACCTGTTCAGGAGTATCGAAGCAGTCAAAGTCTTACTAGTGCTCTTCCAGAAAGCGAAAATCTGACTAGCAATGAAGGGGAAGGGGTCACTCCTGTTTCTCAAGTTCAGCCTTCATCACACTTGCTAGAATCTAGTGCTAAAAACCTAAGTAGCCTCACACAGGCTAACAGTGTGTTTAAGACCCATTTGCAAGAGCAGAGCAGTTCTTGCAACACTAGTAGTCAAGTAGAGCATGCAAGTCTTGGTCAGCTTGACATCCCTGGTGCCGGAATGACAGAGGGATCAAACAAGGAGTCATCACTAGTTGTTACATCACAAGTTGCATCTTTTCAGTCTTCTGACACACAAGACTCATCTGAAACCAGTGCACCTTTGAATTCTAGTAGCCAGCAGTGGGAAACTGGCACCATTTCCAATAGCGAACAGACATTGACAGCTGACTCTAGTTTGAGGCCAGAGCAAAGAGAGAAACCTTTGGTTGTTTCTGAGAACAAAGTGGACAAGAGTGGGGAGAACATCAGCAAAACAGATTGCCCTCCAGGTACATCTACTGGTTCATGTAGATCAAGCTCTGAAGAAACTACTAAACCACTGCTGAAAACAACCAGTGTCCAAGAGGATTCAGAAAAGGGTGATGCAAGAGTGCAAGATGAAAGTACCTTAAGGTTCTCCAGTGAGCCATTGGTTACAGTTGATGCTCAACCAGAGAAACACGAGCAAGGCATTCAAGCAGCTTCAGCAACAACTGTGTCTTGCTGTGCCAGTCCAGAAAGGATCCCTGAGGAGCCCATGGAGGTGTCTGAAGATGTTTTGGACAAGAACCGAATCACAGAAACGGATGAGGCAAAAGTCTTATCCTCAGATGAAGGTGCAACAACCCAAGCGTTGTCTGAAAGCAAGGCTGAAATAGAGGCATCAGACCAGCTTGCTGTTGAGGAGAAGCCTATGAAATCAGACCTTCAGGATAATGTAGAACAACATCAAAAGAACAGTGCTGCTGTTCAACCTGATCATCAAGCAGAGCCTCCCAGTGGTGCAACCTCAGGAAGTTCCTCCCCGATATCAGTCGTGGAGAGAGATTCCGATTCATCTGGGGCCAGAGCCAAAGTCCGACTCTTTGAAGAAGAATCTGACGTTCAGGTGACCCATCCAAGGAAAAGAAAGATGCCTAGGGTTTCTCCAACGGCCCAAGTGAACCTTACGGCTCAGCAGGTCAAAGAAAAGACACAGCAGTCTTTAGCTGCAATTGTAGATGCACTTAAGCTTGAAGAGATCCAGCCTTACCAGACCGAGAGAGCAAACCCTTATTATGAATACTTACACATTCGCAAGAAGATCGAGGAGAAGAGGAAAGTACTTTGTAGTGTCATTCCTCAAGCGCCTCAGTACTACGATGAATATGTGACATTCAATGGGTCCTATCTGCTGGATGGAAACCCTCTCAGCAAGCTCTGCATCCCAACGGTATGCTTCCATTCTGTGAAAGTATTGATTACAACACATTTTTGCTGATATCGAAAGTAAAAAAAAAAATACTAAAAGCTTGCCAATTGGTTTGCTTTTTTAGATAACGCCACCTCCCTCACTTCCTGAACCACTGAAGGAGATGTTCAAACAGCAAGAGGTGGTGCGGATGAAGCTAAGACTTCAGCACAGCATCGAAAGGGTAAATGGAAACCGAGATTATATTTATTGAACATCAATCGCTAGATCAGGGTTTCCCAAACTAGCCGAGGACCCCTAGGGGTTCATGATGGAACTTCAGGGGATTTGTGAGAAAATTATATAATTATGTTTGAAAGCATCTAAGATCATATGCAGAATTTTTTTTTTGTTGTTTAGGTTATTTTTTTAGCGTCAGCTTGCTGCTTTTTGGTTGCAATTAAAATGACCCGAAATGACTGAGGCATTTGCTCTTCCAGGAAAAGCTGATTGTATCCAATGAGCAGGAGGTTTTGAGAGTTCATTACCGTGCTGCAAGAACACTAGCCAATCAGACGCTTCCATTCAGTGCCTGCACAGTCCTATTGGATGCCGAAGTGTACAACATGCCCCAGGACGTCCAGGTAAGTGGCCACATTATTAGGACGTTATTTTAAATTAAAACAAGAGTACTTTTAAACGTGAGTAAACACTGTAACTTTCACTTGATGTATGTAAGTGTACAACAAATTTAATTTGAAAGGCTCCATTACTTAAACAGTGATCTGTCAACCAGAGTGATGAATCGAAGTTATTTTCTGCAATCAACATCACATAATTTTTTTTACATTTCAGGGTGACGATGGGAAGACCTCTGTTAGAGATCGGTTCAATGCGAGGCAGTTTATGTCTTGGCTTCAGGATGTAGATGACAAGTTTGACAAGTTGAAGGTACAAAAGCAAACAGTAATATTAAATGAAATGCAACAAACAACTAGCATGTGTAGAAATGTCATGGTACAGCGGCCCCAAAAAGTACTTGGATGCATTAGCCACACTTAAAAATACAGGAAATTATAGCAACAAGATCTGGGTTTCTGCATTTTAATGAAGGTAAAATTATGTCCTTTTTAAGACCAAGTAAAGAACATTTAAGCAAAATATTTAATGGAATATGTTGGAATGTTGGAATTTAATGGAATGTTTTCTACACGTCTCTAAATGTAAAGATCTTATATCAGCAACACTTCAAAGTTCCGAAATACAACTTCCAACAGACCTCTGTTACTTTTTAATGTATTTTTCAAGAACAATAAAAAAAATAGTATAAGGTTTGACTAGCTCTGCTGCTAACCACTAGAATATGGAAATACCTTTTACTGTATCTTCTGATCACACTGCAAAAAGTGTCTTTCTTGTTTTCTTGTTCGAATGTCTAATATTTCTTAAAGATGCATTTACTTGATAAGCAACATGACAAAATAAGAAAGTCATGTTTTCTTAGAAAGAGAGTCTATGATTAAAGAACAAATATCTGCCAGATGGCACAAAAAAAAAAAAACTTAAAGGGAAACAAGTTTTCATATACCACTGACAGAGATCTGTTCTTGTTTTAAGCATAAACTTGCTTAATTTTTACTTAAATTTCTTTGTATGTTCAATTTGCATGTCAAGTAAATATATCTTGATTTAAGGATGTTTAGATATTTTCATTGGAAAGCAAAACCAAAAATATTGAGGAAGATTGTAATTATTTAATGATTTCCTTAGTAGTAGTAGTAGTAGGAGTTAGTAGTATTTTGCAAAGCATACCACATTTAATGCCATCACTTTTTTAAGATTTAACACTTTAAGACACAATTTAAGCCTTTCTTTTTCTGGAAGGCTAAAATAAAGGGATACTCAACCCCAAAATGAAAATTTAGTCATTAATCACTTACCCCATGTCATTCCAAACCCTTAAAAGCTTCGTTCATCTTCGGAACACACAATTTAAGATATTTTGGATGAAAACCGGGAGGCTTGTGAGTGTCCCATAGAGTGCCAAATAAATTACACTATCTAGGTCCATAAACGTAGGAAAATAATTGTCAGAATACTCCATCTGCCATCAGTGATTCAACCGTAACGTTATGAAGCGACGAGAATACTTTTTGTATGAGAAACAAACAAAATTAGCAACTTTATTCAAAAATTTGTCTCCTCTGTCTCTCTCCAAATCAGCGTAGCACCATTTTGGAAAACACCTGCTGAACGCAAACTGCGTACGCTCTTCTGTGTCAGCCGCACAGTTTTCCAAAATGGCACTATGGTGATGTGGGGAGACACAGAGGAGACAAATTGTTGAATAAAGTCGCTATTTTTGTTTTCTTCTCGTACAAAAAGTATTCTCGTCGCTTCATAACGTTACAGTTGTACCACTGATGGCAGATGGAGTATTCTGATGATGTCTTTAATACTTTCCTGAACCTTGACACTGTTGTTTACTTGGCAGTCTATGGGACAGTCACAAGCCTCCCGGTTTTCATCCAAAATATCTTAAATTGTGTTCCGAAGAAGCTTTTACGGGTTGGGAATGACATGGGGGTAAGTGATTAATGCCAAAAATTTCATTTTGGGGTGGAGTATCCCTTTGAGACTTTAAAGACCTTTTTAGTCAGATAATGAAACTTTAATTTATTTGAAATGAAGATAGCTACTATAATATTACCAGCTCACATGCCGCTTTGATATTTTGCTGTCGAATGCCATAAAATGCATACATAAGTGAACTTCAGTATCTGTATGACAGACTTGAATCTCTGTTTTCCCGCAGACGTGTCTCTTGATGCGTCAGCAGCACGAAGCAGCAGCGTTAAACGCCGTTCAGCGTCTGGAGTGGCAGCTGAAGCTGCAGGAATTGGATCCCGCCACGTACAAGTCTACCAGCATTTTTGAGATTCCCGAATTCTACATCCCCCTCGTGGAGGTCAACGACGACTTTGACTTGACGCCGATATGACCCACCGATGAGATACAGAGACGACGATTTAGTAGCTGTTGGACCACGACGCGTGATGATGTCAAGACGCGAGCGTAGGACGAAAACACGAAGCACTTGACTTGGAGGTGTGCGTGCGCATGTATGTTGTGTGTTTGTGTGTCACGGTGCACATGTCGTGGACCGGACGCTTTCTAATAAAAGAAGTCAAATAAAAAAAGAAAAATAACACAAACGAGCGCTGCACTTCCAGGATAGCTGTCATCATTGGTTCAGTCTGTGTTCGCTGTTCTAGTTCTGGTTCCGGTCCAAACGCACTTCACCATATGGGCGCCAGATTGGCTCCGATAGACTGCAGGCCTAATCTAAAATGCACTTAACCCTGAGGACCACCATCCAGAACGGTAGACCGCGGGTCGACAGAGGAGCATCGGAAAAAACAGCCTCCGGAGGGTAAAGACCACCATCGGAAAGCCCACGAGAGAGGTTTTCCTCCTCCGTTAAGAAAGAGATCTCAATCCAACATGTTTCTACAGTGAGTGTTCATAGATTATGTATAGATTGTGCTCCTCATTTTTTAACTTATTTTATACATACTGATTGTGCATTTGTAAATAGCCATGTAATTATTGTTTTTAACTTGTAAAAAAGGAAAGAAAACTGAGAGGACGGAAAAAGTTTAATAAATATTTTGATTGTAAACTTTGTTTTGTCTAATGTTTAATGGACCAAAGTTGTTTTTACATTGAAGTTCTTTGTTGTTGTTGTTGTTGTTGTTATGGATGTTCGCTTAACTCTTTAAGCATGTGTTTTGAAATGCTTTGTTCCGTTTTGTTTTTTTAATTCCTCTTTTATCCCTTTGACATTCATCAAAGCCGATGTTTTTTGACTTGTGATTTCTATAATGTGCATGCTTTCGCAGGTTCGTCCCTTTCTGAAAAGTTGTACCGTGGTGAGGTTTACTGAAGTGGTCCTGGTTTTTTTCTGCCATTGTTGTGTCTGTTAGTAACATCCACTTCTTGCGTGTCGTCCCTTGTGTCTTGCGCACATTTAAAAAAAAAAAAAGAAAGTGAAAAAGTTTGTTGTGGTTTCTCAATAGGAAAAAAACCCCATTACTTTTACAGTTTTAATGTGAGATCACAACAAAACCTATTTTTTACAACGTAATGCCTTTTGAACGATGGTTCTAAAAATATGTCTATTTTAATATTTACTTGTTACATGAGGATGTACATATTTGTAATATATAATTGAATAAATTTTATTGTTTGTGAAATCAAAAACTCTCCTGTCTTTGTCTAAACAGGATTCCCAGAGTCATGGACATGGAAACATTAGTCTTTTAAATCTTAAAAGTCATGGAATTTACTGGTGAATATTATTGTTTCTATATGAGTAAATACTCGAAGCGAAATTCTCAACTGAAATGTTCAAAATACAAGACTTTTTGGACACATTCACATCTAACTTTTTGGATACAGATGTAGTTTTGTCCAGCAGATGGCAGAGTGAACGGATTAAACAATATTAATCAACATCAAAACTCTCCTTAAAAACTAATTAAGTGTCTATCTGTATGAATGTATGAATATTGCATTGTTTTGGATCTATAAAACCTTTATTATAATTATATTATTTATAAAATACTAATATTGATATAATTAAATTTATTAAATTATAATAATGACAACAAATATTATTATTAATTAAAAATATATACATGTTATATTAAGTTAAACATATTTATACTGTATACATATGCTAGTATTTAATAATAATAAATGTAATAATGCTAATTATGATTATTAAAGTGAATAATAAAAATAATAATTTAGAATTTGTATTTATAACATCATAATATATATATATATATATATATATACTATAATATATATATATATATATATATATATATATTTATATTTATTTTATTCTAATATAATATTCTTGATAATACAAATAATAATAATCATTAATCCTTTCAGTCAGTTAATTCAAACTATTTTGACTCGTAGAGACGTAAATCTGCGCAGGCGACTGTGATTGGCTGAAACCCACCAGCGCTGTGAAAAGTAACGGTTAGTATGTGACTGCGTTTGTGCGTTTCTTCCTGTTCCAGCAGCGCTCTGAACAATAATTGACGCCTACTAATAACAACACAATGAGACTTTAAAAGACTTAAAATGCATAGCGACGAGTTAAAACGATATTTAATGTGTAGCCCCGTGGTTTCCGACTAATCAGAAACAACGTCCGGGCCAATAAGCCACGCCCCCTCGATGACCGTGTGTTATGCTAATTGCCGCTCTACTCACTTCTTCCATTTCTGTGACTCAAAGCCGCTCATGTTTCTATTCAGAGTAAAAGGAGCCAAGACAAGAGATCCGCATGAGAGAAAGTCAAAAACCGAAGGAAAGTGTTGAGAACGCATCAAAGTGATACAGTAAGTACACTTCTGTTATTTGACAAATACATGTAAAGATGTGACGTATGCCAGATCTGTGACGTGATAATCCAGTGTTTTTGCGTCATGTTTGAAACACCAGCGCTTTTGGACGTCAGTGCGTTTTCGTGCCTGTATTATTCAGAAAATGGGTCTGTGTGGCGCTTATGAAGAGCTTTTCTTTGTTTTTGTGTATTGTACGTGAGCAGAGAACGTTCAACACGCCACGGAAAAGTTTCTCAGTGTTCTGCATTCCAAATCTGTATTTAATTTGCTTGAATGTGACGTAGCTGGATTATATTGTCTAAATTTGCTTTAAAAAAAAAAAAAAAAAGGAAATTATGCATAAAAGTGCTAAATCCTGTTTTTAATACACACACTAAAATATATATATTTTTTCATTCTCATGAATTCCATTGTGTACACTTAAACAAGAATGTAGTCATTTTATTTATATTTTTGTAATTTTAATGTATTTTTTAAATCTATATTTAATTTGCCTGAATGTGACATAACTGTATATTTTCCAAGTTTGCTTATATATATATATATTGCATGTACAAAATATAAAAAGTATTAAAATACCCTGTTTTATTAGTGTGTATATATAGATATACAGTAGATACATACTTTTTAACATTTCAGTGCACATCATGTGATCTGTTAATAGTTGGTCTGTGTTGAACGCAGGTGTGTGGAGTTTGGGTCAGGATGCGGCCGGCTCTGTTCCTCTGTCCCGTCCTGATCTCTCTGTTAGTCCTTCTGTCTGGACTGACCCTCATCAGCGGCTGTAACAAAGCTCTGTGCGCCAGCGACGTCAGCAAATGTCTTCTACAGGTAAAACTGATGCTCGTTTATCTGGAATTATTATTTTAATTGCAATTTTCTTCTTTATCACTAATAGACATTCATGCTGATTTCCACAAGTCATAAAAAATATCAGGGAATTTGAAAAGTCATGGAAAATTTCTGTAGTGGATGTTTGTTTATGTTAGTTCTGCTCTTAAATATTTCAACAGATATAAATTGTGTTTTGAGAGTGTAAAATCTGTCAGTATTTAATAATGAAGAATGGCTTGAGAAGTAACGTAACCTGACTGGTCAGAAGCTGCAGGAGCTCCGGCAGGTGTCTCATGCTCTGATACGGTGTGAGTTTATATTTACACTCGAAGGAAATCTAATCATCATGTACAAAGATTCATTGTTTTAGGGTTAGGACTTCTTTTTTTTCTTTCTGCAAAATTCCTCTTCGGTAGCTCAAGTTTTGTGGAATACTAAAGAAATGTTTGAAAACATTCCCAGAGTGAAACGGGAGAAGGATGCATCTCTGTCCCTCATGGCATCAGAACACACACATTTTCTCAGGTTCCTGAGAGCAGGAGTTCCAGTCAGAAGGTTTTTCTTCGTGTCACCTGAGTGATGTTGTGATCTTCTTCTGTGTGTTGTGCTCTCTGCTGCAGAAGCGCTGTGTTTGAGAGCAACTGGGTGTAACTCGTGTAATACTGGATCACTTTTTCCCTGGAGCGTAACGACGGCTCTGTGCTGTGTGTGTGTTTTATATTATTTTTGTGGCTCTTTCTGTTGTGCATTTGGCTCAGTGTTGATAAATTTAGATGTCTGCCTATACAAAAGGATCCTTGGGAATGTCCTTTTATTTTATTTTACCTTGGGAAGGTATTTTTTATTTATTTTTAAAATCTGCTTTCTATTTTCTTTCTTTCTTTCTTTGGTTTTTCTCTCTCTCTGCTGTGACTGGATGTGTGTGTGTGTGTGTGTGTGTCCCGGTGAGACTGGGAGAGGAAAGGAGATGGAGACGGAGACAGACAGTCGGGGGACGTGACACGTCTGTCTGGGGAGTAAACACAGAGGTTCATGATGTTACACGAGTAAACAGCCCGGCACACGCACCGATGAGAGACAAACCAGAGCAGATGAGGGAAACCTGCGGAAAGCATCAAAACAGAGATATTTATCTTCTGAAGAGCACAGGATGCTGCGTGTTTGGTCTGTTAGGGAGTTTCTAGTATGTTCTGAGTGGTTGCCAGGGCATTGCTGCAGTGTTTTGGGTGGTTGCTAGGCCATTTCTAGAATGTTCTGAAGGTTGCTAGTAGAATTGGCTGATATAGTGAAAAATATTATATCACTTTTATTTTTTTCATGTCATTCAGTATCAGTTTTTTTACTACTAATGGGGAAGTGGTATGACCTCAAGTTATTAAGTAAAACAAATTTCTTAACTGAAATAAAGCTGAAATAAAAATAATAAAAATATTAAATGAAAAAACGAATTAATTAAAATTTGACAAATGTTATTATATTATTAAAGTGATTCAAACAAAAAAAGAAATAAAATTGAATGAAATCTAGATAAATTATTTCATTATAAAAGAACATTACAAAATTACTAAAATGAATATTAACATTTAAAATATAAAAATAAAAGCTAATATAATATTAATAAATGCTGTTATTATTAATTCATAATCTAATATGAATTAATGATCTAATATTAATAAATACTAGGATATTATACAAATAAAACTAAAATAACTGAATGTTTACAAATAATACTCTACATAGGGCCAAATTCTGCATTTTAATTTCATTTTTCTGTATCAAAAATCTAATGAAATAAAACTTTTAATCAAACAATTAAATCAATATTTTGCAATGTAAATAAATAAAAATATAACAATTCATTCACAACAAATACATTTTTTGGTCAAATAAGGTTCTGTATGAGTTTAAAACAGGATGAAACTTGACGAATCTTGGTTGTATGATATTACTTTAAAATAAAAAAAAAAATCAGTGTTATGTTTTAATAAACTGTATTAATGTTCTTATTTTTAGTTTTAGAAGTACATTTCACTATAAAATGTCAATGTATTTTGTCATAATTGCATGTGCCCGATCATCTAGAGGTTTGATAAATATAGAAAATTACTCAAAAGTTTATTATAGATATGATAGATTTATTTCAATATCGATTTATCACCCAAGTTGCCAGGACATTGCCAGTATGGTTACTGGTGTGCTTTGGAATGTTGCTATGGTGTTGCTAGGTGGTTAGTTAGTTGGTTGTTATGCGTGTTGCTACTGTAGGTGGTTTGAAATCTGATGGAAGTTCCTGTGAATATTTGTGTGTGCATGTGTGTGTTTGTGTGTGTGTGTGTGTGTGTGTGTGTACGTGCATGCATGCATGTGTGTGTGTGTGTGTGTGTTGGTGTGTGTGTGTACGGGGTGTACTGCATGCATGTGTTGTGCC